>NC_091322.1:5404900-5504900 GCF_038502225.1 Cherax quadricarinatus | reverse complement strand
TGGGACTACATTTGCTGTCTTACATGCCTCAGGCAATCTCCCTGTTTCGATAGATGTGTTGAATATTGTTGTTAGGGGTACACATAGCGCCTCTGCTCCCTCTCTCAATACCCATGGGGAGATGTTATCTGGTCCCATTGCCTTTGAGGTATCTAGCTCACTCAGAAGCCTCTTCACTTCTTCCTCGGTTGTGTGCACTGTGTCCAGCACATGGTGGTGTGCCCCACCTCTCCGTCTTTCTGGAGTCCCTTCTGTCTCCTCTGTGAACACTTCTTTGAATCTCTTGTTGAGTTCCTCACATACTTCACGGTCATTTCTTGTTGTCTCTCCTCCTTCCTTCCTTAGCCTGATTACCTGGTCCTTGACTGTTGTTTTCCTCCTGATGTGGCTGTACAACAGTTTCGGGTCAGAGTTGGCTTCGCTGCAATGTCATTTTCATATTGTCTTTGGGCCTCCCTTCTTATCTGTGCATATTCGTTTCTGCCTCTACGACTGCTCTCCTTATTCTCCTGGGTCCTTTGCCTTCTATATTTCTTCCATTCCCTAGCACACTTGGTTTTTGCCTCCCTGCACCTTTGGGTAAACCATGGGCTCATCCTGGCTTTTTCATTATTCCTGTTACCCTTGGATACAAACCTCTCATCAGCCTCCTTGCATTTTGTTGCTATATATTCCATCATCTCATTAACTGGCTTCCCTGCCAGTTCTCTGTCCCACTGAACCCCGTTCAGGAAGTTCCTCATTCCTGTGTAGTCCCCTTTCTTGTAGTTTGGCTTCATTCGTCCTGGCCTTCCTGCTTCTCCCTCCACTTGTAGCTCTACTGTGTATTCGAAGCTTAAAACCACATGGTCACTGGCCCCAAGGGGTCTTTCATGTGTGATGTCCTCGATATCTGCACTACTCAAGGTGAATACTAAGTCTAGCCTTGCTGGTTCATCCTCTCATCTCTCTCTTGTAGTGTCCCTCACGTGTTGGTACATGAAGTTTTCCAGTACCACCTCCATCATCTTAGCGCTCCATGCATCTTGGCCCCCATGCGGGTCCAAGTTCTCCCAATCGATCTCCTTGTGGTTATAGTCACCCATGATCAGGAGCTTTGCCCTGCATGCATGAGCTCTTCTGGCCACTCTAGCCAGTGTGTCAGCCATCGCTCTATTGCTCTCGTCGTACTCTTGCCTTGGCCTCCTGCTGTTCTGTGGTGGGTTATACATCATTGCTATTACCACCTTGGGACCTCCAGAGTGAAGCGTTCCCGCTATGTAATCACTTTTTTCTCCACTGTCTCCTCTCTCCAGCTCATCAAAATTCCAGCGATTTTTGATCAGCAATGCCACTCCTCCACCCCCCCCCCTGTTCCCTCTGTCTTTCCTCAGGATTTGGTATCCCATTGGAAAGATGGCATCTGTTATCATACCTGTAAGCTTGGTTTCTGTGAGAGGTATGATGTCCGGTGATGCCTCTTTGACTCTTTCATGCCACTCCTCCCACTTATTTGTTATACCATCAGCGTTTGTGTACCATACCTTCAGTTTCCTTTCCAACACTGTGGTTTGTGGGGACTGTGAGGGTGGGAGACCTGGTGGCATACTGTGGGATTCTATAGCTCGGTGTTGGGTGGAGGCTGTGGGTATGGATTGTAGTGTGTGTTGGGATGGTGTGATAGGTTGTATGGTTCTGAGAATAGTTGTTTGTGTGCTTGCCCTTGCTGTTCTGTTCTGCTCTGACTGACCTCTGCTGGTTCCATCCTTGTCTCTTTTCCTAGCTCCTTTCGCTTTTTTGTCCTCTCCCTCAGCTGCTGTCGTTCTGATTGTGTTCTGTCTCTGTCTAGGAACACCCTCTTGTACTCTTCCGAGTATTTCAATCGTGGTTTCTCTTGGAGGATCCTGTTCTGCACTGTTTCCGTCCTGAGAATCAGCTTGATTGGTCGGTTTCTCCCCTTCGAGTACCCCCCTATTCTCTGAAAATTTACAATCTCGTCCATCTCTTCACCTATTTCCGTGATGATTTTCTCAATCTCCTTACTTTCTTCCTGCTGCCTTTCAGTGTGTGTCCTTTTCTCTCTCTCCTGAAGCCCATGGATAATCACTGATTTTGCCCTTTCCTCCTCCCATTGCCTCACCCTCTGTGACTCTGGACCTTGCCTGTATGTGGTCAGTTTCTCCCTTGATTTTTCCAGTGGCTCTTGATAGCATGGTTGTGCCTCAGCATTCGACCTATCACCCTCTCCGTCTGCAACCAGCTGTTCTTCCCTTCCACTCCTTGGCTCTTTTTGGCAGGTTGATATGACCTTAGCATAATTCATAATTCCTTCCTTCCTGTTCGGCCTCGCAGCTTCATATGCTGTGTCTTCTCTGGTCACTGCCCCTGTAACTCGCTTCAGCCTATTTATCTCAACTTCTAGGACCCTTATCTTGGCTACTGCAGTTTCGACTTGTGCCTCCCAATTCTTTGTCTCCTTCTCCAACCTCTTTTCCAATTTCACAGAGAGATCTTTCTCCATTTTTTTCAGAAAGTTCTCCTAATTTTCTCTCCCACTCTTGTTCCATCCTTTTCCACTGCTCCTCCATCCACTCCTCCCTATCAGAACCATTCTCATCTGATCCTTGGTTCCTGTGTGTGTGTGTGTGTGTGTGTGTGTGTGTGTGTGTGTGTGTGTGTGTGTGTGTGTGTGTGTGTGTGTGTGTGTGTGTGTGTGTACTCACCTAATTGTACTCACCTAATTGTGGTTGCAGGGGTCGAGACTCAGCTCCTGGCCCCGCCTCTTCACTGATCGCTACTGGATCCTCTCTCTCTCTGCTTCCTGAGCTTTGTCATACCTCTTCTTAAAACTATGTATGGTTCCTGCCTCCACTACTTCACTTGCTAGGCTATTCCACTTGCTGACAACTCTGTGACTGAAGAAATACTTCCTAACGTCCCTGTGACTCGTCTGAGTCTTCAGCTTCCAGTTGTGACCCCTTGTCCCTGTGTCCCCTCTCTGGAACATCCTATCTCTGTCCACCTTGTCTATTCCCCGCAGTATCTTGTATGTCGTTATCATGTCTCCCCTGACCCTTCTGTCCTCCAGTGTCGTCATTCCGATTTCCCTTAACCTTTCCTCGTACGACATTCCCTTGAGCTCTGGGACTAGCCTTGTTGCAAACCTTTGTACTTTCTCTAACTTCTTGACGTGCTTGACCAGGTGTGGGTTCCAGACTGGTGCTGCATACTCCAGTATGGGCCTAACATACACAGTGTACAGTGTCTTGAACGATTCCTTATTAAGGTATCGGAACGCTATTCTCAGGTTTGCCAGGCGCCCGTATGCTGCAGCGGTTATTTGGTTGATGTGTGCCTCCGGTGATGTGCTCGGTGTTATAGTCACCCCAAGGTCTTTCTCCCTGAGTGAGGTCTGTAGTCTTTGTCCACCTAGCCTATACTCTGTCTGCGGTCTTCTTTGCCCCTCCCCATTCTTCATGACTTTGCATTTGGCTGGATTGAATTCGAGAAACCAGTTGCTGGACCACATGTCCAGCCTGTCCAGGTCTCTTTGCAGTCCTGCCTCATCCTCGTCCGATTTAATTATTCTCATCAACTTCACGTCATCTGCGAACAGGGACACCTCAGAGTCTATTCCTTCCATCATGTCGTTCACATATATCAAAAATAGCACTGGTCCTAGAACTGACCCCTGTGTGACCCCGCTCGTAACAGGCGCCCACTGTGATACCTCTTCACGTACCATGACTCGTTGCAGCCTCCCTGTCAGGTATTCCCTTATCCATTGCAGTGCCCTCCCTTTTACGTGCGCCTGATCCTCCAGCTTCTGCTCTAATCTCTCGTGGGGAACTGTGTCAAAGGCCTTCCTGCAGTCTAGGAAAACGCAATCTACCCACCCCTCTCTCTCGTGTCTTACTTCTGTTACCTTGTCATAAAACTCTAGGAGGTTTGTGATACAAGATTTGCCTTCCATGAACCCATGCTGGTTTTCATTTATAATCTTGTTCCTTTCCAGGTGTTCGACCACTCACCTCCTGATAATCTTCTCCATGACTTTGCACACAATACATGTCAGAGACACAGGTCTGTAGTTTAGCGCCTCGTTTCTGTTTCCTTTCTTAAATATGGGGACTACATTAGCTGTCTTCCATTTCTCAGGTAGTTGCCCAGTTTCAAGGGATGTGTTGAAGATTGTGGTTAGAGGCACGCACAGCATCTCTGCTCCTTCTCTAAGGACCCATGGGGAGATGTTGTCCGGTCCCATCGCCTTTGAGGTGTCAAGGTCACTTAAGAGCTTCTTCACCTCCTCCTCAGTTGTTCGTATGTCATCCAACACTTGTTGGTATATTCCCTCTTGATGATCCCTTCTGTGCTGCCTTCCCACAGCCCTCCCTGTCTCTACTGTAAAAACTTCCTTAAATCTCCTGTTCAGCTCCTCACATACCTCCTGATCATTTCTTGTGAGTTCTCCACCTTCTGTCCTTAATCTGATCACCTGGTCTTTGACTGTTGTCTTCCTCCTGATGTGGCTATACAACAGTTTCGGGTCAGTCTTGATTCTCGATGCTATGTCATTTTCATACTGTCGCTGGGCCTCCCTCCTTACCTGCGCGTACTCATTCCTGGCTCTGCGACTGATCTCCCTATTTTCGTGTGTTCTCTGCCTTCTGTACTTTTTCCATTCTCTATTGCACTTTGTTTTTGCCTCCTTACACCGTCGGGTAAACCAGGGGCTCGTTCTGGTCTTCCCGTTGTTACTGTTGCCCTTGGGAATAAACCTTTCCACTGCCTCCTTGCATTTTGTTGTTACATATTCAATCATTTCATTTACTGGCTTTCCTGCCAGTTCTCTGTCCCACTGGACCTCCCGCAGGAAGTTCTTCAACCCTATGTAGTCCCCTCTTTTATAGTCAGGCTTTTCCCATTCAACTCCTGTTATTCTCTCCACTTGTAGCTCTACTATGTATTCAAAACACAGAACCACGTGGTCGCTAGCTCCTAGGGGACTCTCATACTTGATGTCCTCAATATCCGAGCTGCCCAGGGTGAACACAAGGTCCAATCTTGCTGGTTCATCCTCCCCTCTCACTCTGGTAGTGTCCTTAACATGTTGGTGCATGAGGTTTTCCAGCACCACGTCCAACATCCTGGCTCTCCATGTTTCGGGACCCCCATGTGGCTCCAGGTTTTCCCAGTCAATCTCCCTGTGGTTGAAATCCCCCATAACCAGCAACTTTGCTCTGCTGGAGTGAGCTCTTCTTGCCACCTCAGCAAGTGTGTCCACCATTGCTCTGTTGCTCTCTTCATATTCCTCTCTTGGCCTCCTGCAGTTCTGTGGTGGATTATACATCACTGCAATGACCACTTTGTGTTCCCCAGACTGAAGTGTACCTGCTATGTAGTCTCTTTCTCCCGTCTCATCTATTCCTTCCATTTTCTCGAATTTCCATCTGTTTTTTACGAGCAGAGCAACCCCACCTCCCCCCCTGCCCCTTCTATGTTTCCTCATGATCTGGTATCCTGGTGGGAAGATTGCATCTGTTATTGTCTCCATGAGTTTTGTTTCTGTAACTGCTATGATGTCTGGGGACTTCTCATGTGTGTGTGTGTGTTTCTGTGTGTGTGTGTGTGTGTGTGTGTGTGTGTGTGTGTGTGTGTGTGTGTGTGTGTGTGTGTGTACTCACCTAATTGTACTCACCTAATTGTGGTTGCAGGGGTCGAGACTCAGCTCCTGGCCCCGCCTCTTCACTGATCGCTACTGGATCCTCTCTCTCTCTCTGCTTCCTGAGCTTTGTCATACCTTTTCTTAAAACTATGTATGGTTCCTGCCTCCACTACTCCACTTGCTGACAACTCTATGACTGAAGAAATACTTCCTAACGTCCCTGTGACTCGTCTGAGTCTTCAGCTTCCAGTTGTGACCCCTTGTCCCTGTGTCCCCTCTCTGAAACATCCTATCTCTGTCCACCTTGTCTATTCCCCGCAGTATCTTGTATGTCGTTATCATGTCTCCCCTGACCCTTCTGTCCTCCAGTGTCGTCATTCCGATTTCCCTTAACCTTTCCTCGTACGACATTCCCTTGAGCTCTGGGACTAGCCTTGTTGCAAACCTTTGTACTTTCTCTAACTTCTTGACGTGCTTGACCAGGTGTGGGTTCCAGACTGGTGCTGCATACTCCAGTATGGGCCTAACATACACAGTGTACAGTGTCCTAAACGATTCCTTATTAAGGTATCGGAACGCTATTCTCAGGTTTGCCAGGCGCCCGTATGCTGCAGCGGTTATTTGGTTGACGTGTGCCTCCGGTGATGTGCTCGGTGTTATGGTCACCCCAAGGTCTTTCTCCCTGAGTGAAGTCTGTAGTCTTTGTCCACCTAGCCTATACTCTGTCTGCGGTCTTCTTTGCCCCTCCCCAATCTTCATGACTTTGCATTTGGCTGGATTGAATTCGAGAAGCCAGTTGCTGGACCACATGTCCAGCCTGTCCAGGTCTCTTTGCAGTCCTGCCTCATCCTCGTCCGATTTAATTCTTCTCATCAACTTCACGTCATCTGCGAACAGGGACACTTCAGTGTGTGTGTGTGTGTGTGTGTGTGTTTCTGTGTGTGTGTGTGTGTATGTGTGTGTGTGTGTGTGTGTGTGTGTGTGCTGGATATATGCTTCTTGATGTGCTGCTGGATATGTGCCACTCGATTTGTTGCGGGATATGTGCTGTGGGATATGTGCTGCGGGATATGTGCTGTGGGATATGTGCTGCGGGATATATGCTGCGGGATATGTGCTGCGGGATATGTGCTGCGGGATATGTGTTACGGAGCATGTGCTGCGGGATATATGCTGCGGGATATGTGCTGCAGGATATGTGCTGCGAGATATGCGCTACGGAGTATGTGCTGCGGGATATGTGCTGCGGGATATGTGCTAAGGGATATGTGCTGCGGGGTATGTGCTGCGGGATATGTGCGGTAGGATTCGTGCTGCGGGATATGTGCTGCGGGATATGTGCTGCGAGATATGTGCTATGGGGTATGTGCTGCGGGATATGTGCTGCGGGAAAGTACAGAGTAACGCAGTGGATCAGCACTGTGTTGCTTGTGTTGACAAGCAACATCTATTGGCCCATCACCGTCCCATGACGGCTCTAAACATGTTCCTCGAGAATAATGGCACCATAACTGCCACTGAGTGCCTGTGGAGCGTCACCAGAATCACCGGTAGTTAAGGCGGCTCCAACAAGTCGTCAAGTGATCCTTGGTAACGATGACTGGGTCGTCCCAGTGGATCGTTACTATGGTGGGAGGCGATGATAAGATCATTCCCAGGATCAACTTGGCAAACTTATGGTGGACAAAGTTTTTGATGGGCCATATTACGTCATAAGAAAAAAACCCAAGTCCCCAGAATGGACGATCGCAAATATAGTCAAGCGTGGAAATTCATCCCTTATACAGTGCATATCAACCATTTCTGACCGGTAACTATTACAAAAAGTAGATTATTGTTCATTAAGCAAACCTAATGCAGACTAAAGAAAGCAAACATAATACATATTAAAATTTCCATAAAATTTCAAGAAAGCAAACATGCACGAAGGATATTGACTGCCGGAAATGGAGAACAGGTTGGGAAATTAGAGAGAGGTGGAAGGGCGGAAGTGAGAGGAATGAGATGAGAACGGTAGGGAGAGGAATGAGACAGAGAAGGGTAGAAATGAGAAGGCGGTAGAGAGGGATATGGGAGAGAGAAGGCCGCAGAGAAGGGAATGAGAGGAAGAAGGCCATTGGGAGGATGAGGAGAGATAGAAGAGAAGCGAAAGTAAGTTTTTCTCTAGCCGCGTACTGAAGCCTCGGCAAGTGTGACGAGGATCCTGAGTGTGACCACCCGATCACGTCAGTATAAACAATAATATTTATATCAAAATATTACCCTCATTACTGAATATCGAAAACTGGCTACAATTCTTCCACCGTTTCTAACCTCGGGTGTGTCAAGGATCTGCAGCTGTCCACACAGCTATGGCAATGTTTCGTATCAGTAAGTGAAAATACTGAATATGTAGCAGAATATATCAGAAAAGTTTTATGAATTTTCTTACAATGGTACAAACCGCTAGAACTTCTTTTTTTTAACTGTTGATGGTTCTGGCATAGTTCCTGCGGCCCGGTCCTGGTTGCTGGCGTCATCAGCACGCAGTCCACATTAATAAACAACTGCTTGGAAGAAACTTTTCAAAGGGTCATGGAACTCTAAGGAAATAGAAGGTAATTTAAAAAAGAGTTGGATACATCAGCAGTATGCTGCTATGCAGTTATATTTGATAGTTACACAGTGAGAAGATGAGTTATTTCCTTGTCACATTCCGTCACGCAGGACGGAGGTTCTTATAAGATGATGAAATCTTTCATCATGAGCTGGAAGACTACAGTAGGGCAATGAGAATATTGTAAGTATTCCAGTAGGGGTTTATCAAAGGTTTCGTTACAGCATTGCTGGAGTTACTATCGCTTGGGTATTGCTGTCTCTCAGGATAGCCTGTTCCAGTCAGGTTTCATCCAGTGAAAGGGAGGATAGGTTTAATTCCTTAGATCAAGAACCCTTCGCGAGAATCAAAATACAGTGGACCCCCGCTTAACGAACTTTTTTCATTCCAGTAGTATGTTCAGGTGCCAGTACTGACCGAATTTTTCCCCATAAGGAATATTGTGAAGTAGATTAGTCCATTTCAGACCCCCAAACATACACGTACAAACGCACTTACATAAATACACTTACATAATTGGTCGCATTTGGAGGTGATCGTTAAGCGGGGGTCCACTGTATATCCTTAGAGTGAAAAGACAATTGTGAGTCCACTGGTAATTCCTTTTAAAACGTCCCGTATATTGAAAATTTTCATTCTACTTCATATACACACCAGAACCAACATCCTTTTTATTCACTTCATGTAATAGGAAGTGAGGCATGTTTGTAGATTTGTTAGCAAATAGGGTTGGACAAGATTCAAGACCCCCGAGGGTGCCTGCTTGCCACATGACAGATGTGTCAGTCACCGGAAGGGAGGTTATGAAAAACGCAAGAGTCCAAACATGAAGGCTATATGAGTCAACAGTAAGGCAGTTATAGGCCTCTTATTACACAACCAAAAAATCCAAGAGGGACTTCAATATTACTAAGACCCATGCCAAAAGAAATTTTTCCCATTTCTCCTGAGAAACAGAATAAAAGTAAGTACCTTTAAGCTGGTGAGCAGCTCTTGTTCCGAGGAACTGGACTCTGATGTTTATATACTCTTAAATATGAGCCCTGTTAAGTCAAATAATTCTTTTCCAGAAGTACATCTCTTCCTTATTTATATTGGCTAATTAAGGCACACGAAACTGGCACTCCAATAAGACAAATCATAAATTATGCAGCAAATAGATTATGTAGATTACATAGTCATAACCAAGAGCTAAACCCGTTAGGGTCATACAGGGATTATGTAAATGATTAGTAAAACTATTAACCCCAGTTGTGGATGCCGTGTCTTCGTATTTAAAATAAATGTTCTTACTGATAAACTTTTATGTTTTAATGCCTAATGATTTCAAACATCATATATTAATAATGTACCAGTTCATCACCTGTCGTACTTCCTTGAAGACGATCTTCCAAAATATGATCTTCCCTTGAAACCTAATCATATTATTTATTTGATTAAATTGTGCATTTTAGACTGCAAACTTTTGTTTACTGACAAATTCTACTTGCAGAAATTTGGCATGACTATGGGCACTGTCTCCAGTGCCTCGTTATCAGCTTGCACTATGGGAAAAACGAGAAGCAGAGGTGGAAAATCCAGAAGTCAACTAGCTGGGAATAGCCGGGATTAATGTAACAGCTATTTTATTTCTTCGTATTGCAGGTTACTGAGGAAACACTGCGGACTATCCAAGCACCCAGTTCCCCATCCCCCGTACTATCCATTGTGGCTTTGTTGCTGTTTTTTGACCTCTTGTATGAAATTGTCCGGGTACACTGTTCTGATCATCGCAGTTACACACGTACTCACCTATTTGTGGTTGCAAGGGTCAAGTCATTGCTCCTGGCCCCGGTTCTTCACTGATCTCGTCATAAAACTATGCATGGTTCCTGCCTCCACTACGTCACTTTCTAGGCTATTCCACTGCCTGACAACTCTATAACTGAAGAAATACTTCCTAACGTCCCTTCGACTCATAGGAGTCTTCAATTTCCAATTGTGACCTCTTGTTTCTGTGTCCTATCTCTGGAACATCCTGTCTTTGTCCACCTTGTCAATTCCTCGCAGTATTTTATATGTCGTTATCATGTCTTCCCTGACCCTCCTGTCCTCCAGTGTCGTCAGGCAGATTTCCCTTAACCTTTCTTCGTAGCTCTGGGACTAGTCTCGTTGCAAACCTTTGCACTTTCTCTAATTTCTTGAAGTGTTTGACAAGGTGTGTATTGCAAACTAGTGCTGCATACTCTAATATTGGCCTGACGTATATGGTATACAGAGTCTTGAACGATTCTTACTGAGGTATCGGAAAGTTATTCTTAGGTTTGCCAGACGCCCGTACGCTGCAGCAAATCTTTTTCCTTGAGTGAGATTTGCAGTCTTTGGCCATCTAGACTATACTCAATTTCCGGTCTTCTTTTCCCTTCCCCCGATCTTCACGATTTTGCATTTGACGGGGTTAAATTCAAGGAGGCAGCTGCCGGACCAGGCTTGTAGTCCGTCCAGGTTTCCTGGGAGTCCTGCCTTATCCTCGACCGATTTAATTCTCCTCATTAACTTCACATCATCTGCAAACAAGGGCACTTCTGAGTCTATCCCTTCCGTTATGTCATTTACATATACTAAAAACAGCACAGGTCCTAGGACTGACCCTTGTGGAACCCCGCTCGTCACAGGCGCCCACTATGACACCTTGTCATGTACCATGACTCGTTGTTCCCTCCCTGTCAGATATTCTCTGATCCATTGCAGTGCCTTTCCTGTTATGCGTGCCTGATCTTCTAGTTTTTTCATTAACCTCTTGTGAGGAACTGTGTCGAAGGTCTTCTTGCAGTCCAAGAAAATGCAGTCTATCCACCCCTCTCTCTCGTGTCTTACTTCTGTCACCATGTCATAAAACTCCAGTAGGTTTGTGACAGGATTTTCCTTCCCCGAAACCGTGCTGGTTGTCGTTTATAAGGTTGTGTCTTTCAAGGTGCTCTACCACTCTCCTCCTGATAATCTTCTCCATGACTGCATACTATACACGTCAGTGACACAGGTCTGTAGTTTAATGCCTCGTGTCTATCTGCTTTCTTAAAAATTGGGACTACATGTGTGGTGTGTTTACATGCGCTCACTTCCAGTGTTCTTGTTGTATTATGACTGAAATGTACTCAAGTGTCTTAGTCTACAGTACATAAGTATTTGTTTTCTTGAAATGTTAGTATGTAAGCCGTGGAGAGAGAGAGAGAGAGAGAGAGAGAGAGAGAGAGAGAGAGAGAGAGAGAGAGAGAGAGAGAGAGAGAGAGAGAGAGAGAGAGAGAGAGAGAGAGAGACAGAGACAGAGAGAGAGAGAGAGAGAGAGAGAGAGAGAGAGAGAGAGAGAGAGAGAGAGAGAGAGAGAGAGAGTGGAGAGGGGAGAGAGAGGAGAGATAGGAAGGTATCTCCCTCCTCTCAAAAATGTAATGAAAAAAGTGTTCCGTGAAGCCGTGTAGCTGTCATATAAATCTTTAAGCTGTCTAGGCAAGACATTCTTACCATGTCCAAATTTTCCCGAACCCCCTCACGCGTTACCTGAAGGATTTGAGAATCCCCTACGAAGTTACTTGATGAAGCAGAGCTCCCTATTTTACTTTGCATGAGGGAGTAGCGGAATACTGGCAGCCTTGCCTGAAAGTACTGAAAACCCCTTATATCCTTACCAGACGGAGTAGAGGAACTCTTACGACGCTACTTGACGGAGTAGAAGAACTCTTACGACATTACCTGACGGAGTAGAGAAACTCTTACGACGCTACTTGGCGCAGTAGAAGAACAATTACGACGTTACTTGACGGAGTAGAGGAACGCTTACGACGTTACTTGACGGAGCAGAAGAATTCTTACGACGTTACCTGACGGAGCAGAGGAACTCATACAACGTCACCTGAGTGAATCGAGAAGCCTGAGGGATTATCGCCGGCAGTAGTGAATGTATCTTTAAGAGGAGACGTGATCATAAGTCTTACATAAAACATGCAAATGATTCCTAGGGCTAAGGTGGAGGGGGGAGAGGAGAGAGGGGGGGAGAGAGATAGAGGGGGAGAGAGAGAGGAGAGGAGAAAGAGAGGGGGAGAGAGAGAGGGGAGATAGACAGAGAGGGAGATAGAGAGGGGGAGACATAGGGGAACAGACAGGGAATATAGAAAGGAGAAAGACAGAAAAAGAGAAAAAGAAAGAAAAAGAAAAAGACAAAGAGGAGAGAAAGATAAATTATTATTAGACTATTAAGTTATTAGGTTAACCTGCATGTTGGAAATGGGAGACAATCAGGTTTGATCCAAGGAAAGGAAGGATCAATTTAATTCCTTGACTGAGGCGCCTGCCACTATCATCAGGGTGCTTGCCATGAAGGGAGGGCGCCTGCCACTATCATCAGGGTGCTTGTCATGAAGGGAGGGCGCCTGCCACTATCATCAGGGTGCTTGCCATGAAGGGAGGGCGCCTGCCACTATCATCAGGGTGCTTGCCGTGAAGGGAGGGCGCCTGCCACTATCATCAGGGTGCTTGCCATGAAGGGAGGGCGCCTGCCACTATCATCAGGGTGCTTGTCATGAAGGGAGGGCGCCTGTCACTATCATCAGGGTGCTTGCCATGAAGGGAGGGCGCCTGCCACTATCATCAGGGTGCTTGCCGTGAAGGGAGGGTGCCTGCTACTATCATCAGGGTGCTTGCTATGAAGGGAGGGGGCCTGCCACTATCGTCAGGGTGCTTGCCATGAAGAGAGGGCGCCTGCCACTATCATCAGGGTGTTTATCATGAAGGGAGGGCGCCTGCCACTATCATCAGGGGTGTCATTGCCACTATCATCATGCTATGAAGGGAGGGCGCCTGCCACTATCATCAGGGTGCTTGCCGTGAAGGAAGGGTGCCTGCTGCTATCATCAGGGTGTTTGCCATGAAAGGAGGGCGGCCACTATCATCAGGGGGCGCGCCTGCCACTATCATCAGGGGCCTGCCACTATCATCAGGGTGCTTGCCATGAAGGGAGGGCGCCTGCCACTATCATCAGGGTGCTTGCCATGAAGGGAGGGCGGAGTGGCGCACCTGCCACTATCATCAGGGGTGCTTGCTTGTTATGAAGGGGAGTGGCAGGGCGCCTGCCACTATCATCAGGGGTGCATTGTCATGAAGGGAGCGGCGCCTGCCACTATCATCAGGGTGTTTGCCATGAAGGGAGGGCGCCTGCCACTATCATCAGGGTGCTTGTCATGAAGGGAGGGCGCCTGCCACTATCATCAGGGTGCTTGCCATGAAGGGAGGGCGCCTGCCACTATCATCAGGGTGCTTGCCATGAAGGGATGGCGCCTGCCACTATCATCAGGGTGCTTGCCATGAAGGGAGGGCGCCTGCCACTATCATCAGGGTGCTTGTCATGAAGGGAGGGCGCCTGCCACTATCATCAGGGTGCTTGCCATGAAGGGAGGGCGCCTGCCACTATCATCAGGGTGCTTGCCGTGAAGGGAGGGTGCCTGCTACTATCATCAGGGTGCTTGCTATGAAGGGAGGGGGCCTGCCACTATCGTCAGGGTGCTTGCCATGAAGAGAGGGCGCCTGCCACTATCATCAGGGTGTTTATCATGAAGGGAGGGCGCCTGCCACTATCATCAGGGTGCTTGCCATGAAGGGAGGGCGCCTGCCACTGTCATCAGGGTGCTTGCCGTGAAGGAAGGGTGCCTGATGCTATCATCAGGGTGTTTGCCATGAAAGGAGGACGCCTGCCACTATCATCAGGGTGCTTGCTATGAAGGGAGGGCGCCTGCCACTATCATCAGGGTGCTTGCCATGAAAGGAGGGTGCCTGCCACTATCATCAGGGTGCTTGCCATGAAGGGAGGGCGCCTGCCACTATCATCAGGGTGCTTGCCATGAAGGGAGGGCGCCTGCCACTATCATCAGGGTGCTTGCCATGAAGGGAGGGCGCCTGCCACTATCATCAGGGTGCTTGCCGTGAAGGGAGGGTGCCTGCCACTATCATCAGGGTGCTTGCTATGAAGGGAGGGGGCCTGCCACTATCATCAGGGTGCTTGCCATGAAGAGAGGGCGCCTGCCACTATCATCAGGGTGTTTATCATGAAGGGAGGGCGCCTGCCACTATCATCAGGGTGCTTGCCATGAAGGGAGGGCGCCTGCCACTATCATCAGGGTGCTTGCCGTGAAGGAAGGGTGCCTGCTGCTATCATCAGGGTGTTTGCCATGAAAGGAGGGCGCCTGCCACTATCATCAGGGTGCTTGTCATGAAGGGAGGGCGCCTGCCACTATCATCAGGGTGCTTGCCATGAAGGGAGGGCGCCTGCCACTATCATCAGGGTGCTTGCCATGAAGGGAGGGCGCCTGCCACTATCATCAGGGTGCTTGCCATGAAGGGAGGGCGCCTGCCACTATCATCAGGGTGCTTGTCATGAAGGGAGGGCGCCTGCCACTATCATCAGGGTGCTTGCCATGAAGGGAGGGCGCCTGCCACTATCATCAGGGTGCTTGCCGTGAAGGGAGGGTGCCTGCTACTATCATCAGGGTGCTTGCTATGAAGGGAGGGGGCCTGCCACTATCGTCAGGGTGCTTGCCATGAAGGGAGGGCGCCTGCCACAATCATCAGGGTGTTTAGCATGAAGGGAGGGCGCCTGCCACTATCATCAGGGTGCTTGCCATGAAGGGAGGGCGCCTGCCACTGTCATCAGGGTGCTTGCCGTGAAGGAAGGGTGCCTGCTGCTATCATCAGGGTGTTTGCCATGAAAGGAGGGCGCCTGCCACTATCATCAGGGTGCTTGCTATGAAGGGAGGGCGCCTGCCACTATCATCAGGGTGCTTGCCATGAAAGGAGGGCGCCTGCCACTATCATCAGGGTGCTTGCCATGAAGGGAGGGCGCCTGCCACTATCATCAGGGTGCTTGCCATGAAGGGAGGGCGCCTGCCACTATCATCAGGGTGCTTGCCATGAAGGGAGGGCGCCTGCCACTATCATCAGGGTGCTTGCCGTGAAGGGAGGGTGCCTGCTACTATCATCAGGGTGCTTGCTATGAAGGGAGAGGGCCTGCCACTATCATCAGGGTGTTTATCACGAAGGGAGGGCGCCTGCCACTATCATCAGGGTGCTTGCCATGAAGGGAGGGCGCCTGCTACTATCATCAGGGTGCTTGCCGTGAAGGAAGGGTGCCTGCTGCTATCATCAGGGTGTAATAAAGTTGGTAGAATTACCGACAATATGTAAAGTAAAAGGACACAAGTGCAACTAATGTGACATTTATTGTAGCAACGTTTCGCTCTCCAGGAGCTTTATCAAGCCATTCATCAATGGCTTGATAAAGCTCCTGGAGAGCGAAACGTTGCTACAATAAATGTCACATTAGTTGCACTTGTGTCCTTTTACTTTACATATCATCAGGGTGTTTGCCATGAAAGGAGGGCGCCTGCCACTATCATCAGGGTGGTTGGTATGAAGGGAGGGCGCCTGCCAGTATCATCAGGGTGCTTGCCATGAAGGGAGGGCGCCTGCCACTATCATCAGGGTGCTTGTCATGAAGGGAGGGCGCCTGCCACTATCATCAGGGTGCTTGCCATGAAGGGAGGGCGCCTGCCACTATCATCATGGTGCTTGTCATGAAGGGAGGGCGCCTGCCACTATCATCAGGGTGCTTGTCATGAAGGGAGGGCGCCTGCCACTATCATCAGGGTGCTTGTCATGAAGGGAGGGCGCCTGCCACTATCATCAGGGTGCTTGTCATGAAGGGAGGGCGCCTGCCACTATCATCAGGGTGCTTGTCATGAAGGGAGGGCGCCTGCCACTATCATCAGGGTGCTTGTCATGAAGGGAGGGCGCCTGCCACTATCATCAGGGTGCTTGTCATGAAGGGAGGGCGCCTGCCACTATCATCAGGGTGCTTGTCATGAAGGGAGGGCGCCTGCCACTATCATCAGGGTGCTTGTCATGAAGGGAGGGCGCCTGCCACTATCATCAGGGTGCTTGCCATGAAGGGAGGGCGCCTGCCACTATCATCAGGGTGCTTATCATGAAGGGAGGGCGCCTGCCACTATCATCAGGGTGCTTGTCATGAAGGGAGGGCGCCTGCCACTATCATCAGGGTGCTTGTCATGAAGGGAGGGCGCCTGCCACTATCATCAGGGTGCTTGTCATGAAGGGAGGGCGCCTGCCACTATCATCAGGGTGCTTGTCATGAAGGGAGGGCGCCTGCCACTATCATCAGGGTGCTTGTCATGAAGGGAGGGCGCCTGCCACTATCATCAGGGTGCTTGTCATGAAGGGAGGGCGCCTGCCACTATCATCAGGGTGCTTGTCATGAAGGGAGGGCGCCTGCCACTATCATCAGGGTGCTTATCATGAAGGGAGGGCGCCTGCCACTATCATCAGGGTGCTTGTCATGAAGGGAGTGCGCCTGCCACTATCATCAGGGTGCTTGTCATGAAGGGAGGGCGCCTGCCACTATCATCAGGGTGCTTATCATGAAGGGAGGGCGCCTGCCACTATCATCAGGGTGCTTGTCATGAAGGGAGGGCGCCTGCCACTATCATCAGGGTGCTTATCATGAAGGGAGGGCGCCTGCCACTATCATCAGGGTGCTTGTCATGAAGGGAGGGCGCCTGCCACTATCATCAGGGTGCTTGTCATGAAGGGAGGGCGCCTGCCACTATCATCAGGGTGCTTGTCATGAAGGGAGGGCGCCTGCCACTATCATCAGGGTGCTTGTCATGAAGGGAGGGCGCCTGCCACTATCATCAGGGTGCTTGTCATGAAGGGAGGGCGCCTGCCACTATCATCAGGGTGCTTGCCATGAAAGGAGGGCACCTGCCACTATCATCAGGGTGCTTGTCATGAAGGGAGGGCGCCTGCCACTATCATCAGGGTGCTTGTCATGAAGGGAGGGCGCCTGCCACTATCATCAGGGTGCTTGTCATGAAGGGAGGGCACCTGCCACTATCATCAGGGTGCTTGTCATGAAGGGAGGGCGCCTGCCACTATCATCAGGGTGCTTGTCATGAAGGGAGGGCACCTGCCACTATCATCAGGGTGCTTGTCATGAAGGGAGGGCACCTGCCACTATCATCAGGGTGCTTGTCATGAAGGGAGGGTGCCTGCCACTATCATCAGGGTGCTTGTCATGAAAGGAGGGCGCCTGCCACTATCATCAGGGTGCTTGTCATGAAGGGAGGGCACCTGCCACTATCATCAGAATGCTTGTCATGAAGGGAGGGCGCCTGCCACTATCATCAGGATGCTTGTCATGAAGGGAGGGCACCTGCCACTATCATCAGGATGCTTGTCATGAAGGGAGGGCACCTGCCACTATCATCAGGATGCTTGTCATGAAGGGAGGGCGCCTGCCACTATCATCAGGATGCTTGTCATGAAGGGAGGGCACCTGCCACTATCATCAGGATGCTTGTCATGAAGGGAGGGCACCTGCCACTATCATCAGGATGCTTGTCATGAAGGGAGGGCACCTGCCACTATCATCAGGATGCTTGTCATGAAGGGAGGGCACCTGCCACTATCATCAGGATGCTTGTCATGAAGGGAGGGCACCTGCCACTATCATCAGGATGCTTGTCATGAAGGGAGGGCGCCTGCCACTATCATCAGGATGCTTGTCATGAAGGGAGGGCACCTGCCACTATCATCAGGATGCTTGTCATGAAGGGAGGGCACCTGCCACTATCATCAGGATGCTTGTCATGAAGGGAGGGCGCCTGCCACTATCATCAGGGTGCTTGTCATGAAGGGAGGGCACCTGCCACTATCATCAGGATGCTTGTCATGAAGGGAGGGCACCTGCCACTATCATCAGGATGCTTGTCATGAAGGGAGGGCACCTGCCACTATCATCAGGATGCTTGTCATGAAGGGAGGGCACCTGCCACTATCATCAGGATGCTTGTCATGAAGGGAGGGCGCCTGCCACTATCATCAGGGTGCTTGTCATGAAGGGAGGGCACCTGCCACTATCATCAGGATGCTTGTCATGAAGGGAGGGCGCCTGCCACTATCATCAGGGTGCTTGTCATGAAGGGAGGGCGCCTGCCACTATCATCAGGGTGCTTGCCATGAAAGGAGGGTGCCTGCCACTATCATCAGGGTGCTTGCCATGAAGGGAGGGCGCCTGCCACTATCATCAGGGTGCTTGCCATGAAGGGAGGGCGCCTGCCACTATCATCAGGGTGCTTGCCATGAAGGGAGGGCGCCTGCCACTATCATCAGGGTGCTTGCCGTGAAGGGAGGGTGCCTGCCACTATCATCAGGGTGCTTGCTATGAAGGGAGGGGGCCTGCCACTATCATCAGGGTGCTTGCCATGAAGAGAGGGCGCCTGCCACTATCATCAGGGTGTTTATCATGAAGGGAGGGCGCCTGCCACTATCATCAGGGTGCTTGCCATGAAGGGAGGGCGCCTGCCACTATCATCAGGGTGCTTGCCGTGAAGGAAGGGTGCCTGCTGCTATCATCAGGGTGTTTGCCATGAAAGGAGGGCGCCTGCCACTATCATCAGGGTGCTTGTCAAGAAGGGAGGGCGCCTGCCACTATCATCAGGGTGCTTGCCATGAAGGGAGGGCGCCTGCCACTATCATCAGGGTGCTTGCCATGAAGGGAGGGCGCCTGCCACTATCATCAGGGTGCTTGCCATGAAGGGAGGGCGCCTGCCACTATCATCAGGGTGCTTGTCATGAAGGGAGGGCGCCTGCCACTATCATCAGGGTGCTTGCCATGAAGGGAGGGCGCCTGCCACTATCATCAGGGTGCTTGCCGTGAAGGGAGGGTGCCTGCTACTATCATCAGGGTGCTTGCTATGAAGGGAGGGGGCCTGCCACTATCGTCAGGGTGCTTGCCATGAAGGGAGGGCGCCTGCCACAATCATCAGGGTGTTTAGCATGAAGGGAGGGCGCCTGCCACTATCATCAGGGTGCTTGCCATGAAGGGAGGGCGCCTGCCACTGTCATCAGGGTGCTTGCCGTGAAGGAAGGGTGCCTGCTGCTATCATCAGGGTGTTTGCCATGAAAGGAGGGCGCCTGCCACTATCATCAGGGTGCTTGCTATGAAGGGAGGGCGCCTGCCACTATCATCAGGGTGCTTGCCATGAAAGGAGGGCGCCTGCCACTATCATCAGGGTGCTTGCCATGAAGGGAGGGCGCCTGCCACTATCATCAGGGTGCTTGCCATGAAGGGAGGGCGCCTGCTACTATCATCAGGGTGCTTGCCATGAAGGGAGGGCGCCTGCCACTATCATCAGGGTGCTTGCCGTGAAGGGAGGGTGCCTGCTACTATCATCAGGGTGCTTGCTATGAAGGGAGGGGGCCTGCCACTATCATCAGGGTGTTTATCACGAAGGGAGGGCGCCTGCCACTATCATCAGGGTGCTTGCCATGAAGGGAGGGCGCCTGCTACTATCATCAGGGTGCTTGCCGTGAAGGAAGGGTGCCTGCTGCTATCATCAGGGTGTTTGCCATGAAAGGAGGGCGCCTGCCACTATCATCAGGGTGCTTGGTATGAAGGGAGGGCGCCTGCCAGTATCATCAGGGTGCTTGCCATGAAGGGAGGGCGCCTGCCACTATCATCAGGGTGCTTGTCATGAAGGGAGGGCGCCTGCCACTATCATCAGGGTGCTTGCCATGAAGGGAGGGCGCCTGCCACTATCATCATGGTGCTTGTCATGAAGGGAGGGCGCCTGCCACTATCATCAGGGTGCTTGTCATGAAGGGAGGGCGCCTGCCACTATCATCAGGGTGTTTGTCATGAAGGGAGGGCGCCTGCCACTATCATCAGGGTGCTTGTCATGAAGGGAGGGCGCCTGCCACTATCATCAGGGTGCTTGTCATGAAGGGAGGGCGCCTGCCACTATCATCAGGGTGCTTGTCATGAAGGGAGGGCGCCTGCCACTATCATCAGGGTGCTTGTCATGAAGGGAGGGCGCCTGCCACTATCATCAGGGTGCTTGTCATGAAGGGAGGGCGCCTGCCACTATCATCAGGGTGCTTGTCATGAAGGGAGGGCGCCTGCCACTATCATCAGGGTGCTTGCCATGAAGGGAGGGCGCCTGCCACTATCATCAGGGTGCTTATCATGAAGGGAGGGCGCCTGCCACTATCATCAGGGTGCTTGTCATGAAGGGAGGGCGCCTGCCACTATCATCAGGGTGCTTATCATGAAGGGAGGGCGCCTGCCACTATCATCAGGGTGCTTGTCATGAAGGGAGGGCGCCTGCCACTATCATCAGGGTGCTTGTCATGAAGGGAGGGCGCCTGCCACTATCATCAGGGTGCTTGTCATGAAGGGAGGGCGCCTGCCACTATCATCAGGGTGCTTGTCATGAAGGGAGGGCGCCTGCCACTATCATCAGGGTGCTTGTCATGAAGGGAGGGCGCCTGCCACTATCATCAGGGTGCTTGTCATGAAGGGAGGGCGCCTGCCACTATCATCAGGGTGCTTGTCATGAAGGGAGGGCGCCTGCCACTATCATCAGGGTGCTTATCATGAAGGGAGGGCGCCTGCCACTATCATCAGGGTGCTTGTCATGAAGGGAGGGCGCCTGCCACTATCATCAGGGTGCTTATCATGAAGGGAGGGCGCCTGCCACTATCATCAGGGTGCTTGTCATGAAGGGAGGGCGCCTGCCACTATCATCAGGGTGCTTGTCATGAAGGGAGGGCGCCTGCCACTATCATCAGGGTGCTTGTCATGAAGGGAGTGCGCCTGCCACTATCATCAGGGTGCTTGTCATGAAGGGAGGGCGCCTGCCACTATCATCAGGGTGCTTATCATGAAGGGAGGGCGCCTGCCACTATCATCAGGGTGCTTGTCATGAAGGGAGGGCGCCTGCCACTATCATCAGGGTGCTTATCATGAAGGGAGGGCGCCTGCCACTATCATCAGGGTGCTTGTCATGAAGGGAGGGCGCCTGCCACTATCATCAGGGTGCTTGTCATGAAGGGAGGGCGCCTGCCACTATCATCAGGGTGCTTGTCATGAAGGGAGGGCGCCTGCCACTATCATCAGGGTGCTTGTCATGAAGGGAGGGCGCCTGCCACTATCATCAGGGTGCTTGTCATGAAGGGAGGGCGCCTGCCACTATCATCAGGGTGCTTGCCGCCTGCCACTATCATCAGGGTGCTTGTCATGAAGGGAGGGCGCCTGCCACTATCATCAGGGTGCTTGTCATGAAGGGAGGGCGCCTGCCACTATCATCAGGGTGCTTGTCATGAAGGGAGGGCACCTGCCACTATCATCAGGGTGCTTGTCATGAAGGGAGGGCGCCTGCCACTATCATCAGGGTGCTTGTCATGAAGGGAGGGCACCTGCCACTATCATCAGGGTGCTTGTCATGAAGGGAGGGCACCTGCCACTATCATCAGGGTGCTTGTCATGAAGGGAGGGTGCCTGCCACTATCATCAGGGTGCTTGTCATGAAGGGAGGGCGCCTGCCACTATCATCAGGGTGCTTGTCATGAAGGGAGGGCACCTGCCACTATCATCAGGATGCTTGTCATGAAGGGAGGGCGCCTGCCACTATCATCAGGATGCTTGTCATGAAGGGAGGGCACCTGCCACTATCATCAGGATGCTTGTCATGAAGGGAGGGCACCTGCCACTATCATCAGGATGCTTGTCATGAAGGGAGGGCGCCTGCCACTATCATCAGGATGCTTGTCATGAAGGGAGGGCACCTGCCACTATCATCAGGATGCTTGTCATGAAGGGAGGGCACCTGCCACTATCATCAGGATGCTTGTCATGAAGGGAGGGCACCTGCCACTATCATCAGGATGCTTGTCATGAAGGGAGGGCACCTGCCACTATCATCAGGATGCTTGTCATGAAGGGAGGGCACCTGCCACTATCATCAGGATGCTTGTCATGAAGGGAGGGCGCCTGCCACTATCATCAGGATGCTTGTCATGAAGGGAGGGCACCTGCCACTATCATCAGGATGCTTGTCATGAAGGGAGGGCACCTGCCACTATCATCAGGATGCTTGTCATGAAGGGAGGGCGCCTGCCACTATCATCAGGGTGCTTGTCATGAAGGGAGGGCACCTGCCACTATCATCAGGATGCTTGTCATGAAGGGAGGGCACCTGCCACTATCATCAGGATGCTTGTCATGAAGGGAGGGCACCTGCCACTATCATCAGGATGCTTGTCATGAAGGGAGGGCACCTGCCACTATCATCAGGATGCTTGTCATGAAGGGAGGGCGCCTGCCACTATCATCAGGGTGCTTGTCATGAAGGGAGGGCACCTGCCACTATCATCAGGATGCTTGTCATGAAGGGAGGGCGCCTGCCACTATCATCAGGGTGCTTGTCATGAAGGGAGGGCGCCTGCCACTATCATCAGGGTGCTTGTCATGAAGGGAGGGCGCCTGCCACTATCATCAGGGTGCTTGTCATGAAGGAAGGGCACCTGCCACTATCATCAGGGTGCTTGCCATGAAGGGAGGGCACCTGCCACTATCATCAGGGTGCTTGTCATGAAGGGAGGGCGCCTGCCACTATCATCAGGGTGCTTGTCATGAAGGGAGGGCACCTGCCACTATCATCAGGGTGCTTGTCATGAAGGGAGGGCACCTGCCACTATCATCAGGGTGCTTGTCATGAAGGGAGGGCACCTGCCACTATCATCAGGGTGCTTGCCATGAAGGGAGGGCAAAAAAAGACATGAGAAACTGTGTGGAAGATTAACCTCATCAACGTCAACACTTCATTAAGTCCACCGAAAATAAGTTTCTTTACTCCCGTCCCTTTGTTTTTCTTCCAGCCTTGGTAGTTCCTCCCGTTCGTTTTCTCATCTCCTTTGTTTAACTTCTCCCTTTCCTATGTCTTTGAACTCTTTCATCTCATTATTGTTCTGTGTCTTCCTCAGGCTTTAATTTACCCTAACTCTTATCTTCTCTTATTTCAATTTGTCAATATCTCTTTTTTGTGTTGTTTGTTATTAAGACGCAGTGAAACACTTTAATCAGGAGGATGGACAGGTTGTTAATCTCTGAAATATTAATTAAATTTGATCTAAGTCTCTGTTTATGTGTTATGGACCAAGACATCAACTACACCATAATGGGTTTAGCGCTTAACATGAATTAAATAAAAAATATATAGTCAAAGGAATTAGATGAGCAGTTTGACCTCGGCAAAAAAAAAAAACAGTCAACCCTCGTCGCTTCTGGAATTGGATAAATACATGAGAGAGGGGTTGGATTTGAGTGGAACTTGAACATGAGTAAATAGAATTATCTAAGCTTATTGCTTGGGTAGCATTAACAGTTGGGTTGGTCAAATATTCTGTTACCGGGATGGATTGTAAAGGACCTGCCTAGTATGGGCCAACAGGCCTGCTGCAGTGTTCCTAATGTTATGTTATTCTGCGAGCTGTTTCTTCTGTACCAACTCGTCACCTTCGAGACTCCAGCCAGCTTAATTCACGGCTTCATGAAACGGCTCAGTCAAGCCTGCGTGTGACCACAACAGCTACTCTACACACTGCTGAGTGCCGTGTGCCTCTCATCAGGGCGTCTGTCTTGAGTTAATGGTAGAGACACTTCTGTTATTTCTGTAAGTGCTCTAATCAACATTTTTTTCACTGTGCATCAGAGCCATCTGCAACGTCACGAGTAGATGTATACCACTTGCTGTATGCTCTTGTATACTTGTTATATGCTCTTGTATACTTGTTATATGCTCTTGTATACTTGTTATATGCTCTTGTATACTTGTTATATGCATTTGTATACTTGTGCAAGACAGGTATACAATACCGACAAGATGAAAGTTAAGACACTTGTGCAACATCTGGATATCTTTATTGTAGACGTTTCGCCATCCAGTGGCTTTATCAATACAGATTCTAGGACATAATTAGAAAACAGAAGAGCTATATACAAAAGATGAGGTAATGAGTCCCTCAGCCTTGGAGATGGTGTTGAGAGCACCGTGGTTCAGAATCTCTGCAACCACGGTGCTCTCAGCACCACCTCCAAGGCTGAGGGACTCATTACCTCATCTTTTGTATATAGTTCTTCTGTTTTCTAATTATGTCCTAGAATCTGTATTGATAAAGCCACTGGATGGCGAAACGTCTACAATAAAGATATCCAGATGTTGCACAAGTGTCTTAGCTTTCATTTGTATACTTGTTATATGCTCTTGTATACTTGTTATATGCATTTGTATACTTGTTATATGCATTTGTATACTTGTTATATGCATTTGTATACTTGTTATATGCATTTGTATACTTGTTATATGCATTTGAATACTTGTTATATGCTCCTGTATATTTGTTATATGCTCTTCTCGATTTGTTATAAGCTTTGATCCAATCTATAAATCGCTTGTTCTCTCTAGGCTACAATATTGCTGTACACTAACGGCCCCTGGCAATGCAGGCGAAACTACAGACCTTCAGAATATGCAGAGAATTTTCACGGCACGTGTAAGTACGATTAAGCACCTAAATTACTGGGAATGGTTGAAGTCCCTTGATCCGTTCTCCCTGGAATGCAGGCGAGAGAGATATATAATATACACCTGGAAAATCCTAGAGGGAGTAATCCCAAATCTACACACGAAAATCACTCCTTAAGAAAGCGAAAGACTGAACAGGAGATGCAACATCCCCCCCCCCTCAACGAAAAGCAGAGGCGCCATGGAGTATGCTGTGAGACAGCACAATAAGTGTCAAGGGACCCAGGACTGTTCAGCTGCCTCCCAGCATATATAAGGGAAATTATCAATAGACCCCTGGCTGTCTTCAAGAATGAGGACAGGCACCTAAAGTCAATACCTGACCAGCCGGACTGTAGTTCGCACGTTGGTTTACGTGCGGCCAGCAGTAACAGCCTGGTTGATCACGCTCTGATCCACCACGAGGCCTGATCACTGACCGGGCCACGAGGACGACCCCCCCCCCAGGGAGTTTGTGAGTTTTGAGTCAGCTTTAATTTCCCATAATGGCTTGATAAAGCTCCTGGAGAGCGAAACGTTGTCACTTTAATTTCCCACTTGCTTATATTTTCGTATTTATGTTTTTTTTTCTTGAGAATAGGGGTGACTCCTCCGAAACGCTGAGGATTTATTTCAATTCACAAACCACAACTACTACAAATTAACCCAGTAAAACTACTGTAATACACTAAAATTACAATCACAGCCACAACAAAAAATCACAGCAGCAAAACACTAAAACTACAAGCCATTACAATAACTACAAACCACTACAACAGACAATCACTACAACAGCAACAGAAAATTAACACACAGATGATCAAATCAACTGCAAAGTATGTGGTCAGTCTTATGGTCACTTTCTTGAACACTATGTACTTAATTGTCCACTTGTTGAGGAATACACAGATAGAATAATAACATATATAATAAGTCAAGATATCTTCTTGAAGGTTAAGACACATGTGCAACATCTGGTTATCTTTATTGTAGACGTTTCGCCATCCAGTGGCTTTATCAATACAGATTCTAGGACATAATTAGAAGACAGTAGATGAGGTAATCAGTCCCTCAGCTTTGGAGTTGGTGTGGAGAACACCCTGGTCGTGGAGATTCTACCTTTCTTGCACAATATATCTTATTAATAAAAATAATATACCCAACATATTAAGCAAATTTCCTAAACTTACTAGCAATAGACAAGTCAACTGAATATACAAATACAGATGTACTCCTGTTAACCCTTTTTGGGCCTAGTTCCTAGGCCCTTTGCATATTCATATGGTTTGCCCTACCGTCCACAGAATGGTTATGGGATGCACGATAAACTAGCCGCTTCAGCAGTAAAATCTAATCCTTTTTCTTCTCTTTATGTACTGTATTTTATTTTTTGTATTTAATGTGGAGCTTTTTCTTCACTGTTGGTGCGTCAGTAACCTGAGTCACTCAAGGTTGTGGCTGTGATTAATCCTTATACAGGAAGTCTTCACTTAACGTCGTTTCGTTATAACGTTGATGAGAAAAAGGAATCAATTCCCGGCCAGGAATGGAAAATATGGAAAGATTTTTACATATCTGGATGACAGACATGAATCAGCATAACTCTCCATATTCGTAAGGGCCATACAAAGTGAAAGCTTTAAGCTTATTTGAAAATATAAAAAAAAACAGGGTTCTAGTGCTGAATGTGAAACCGTCGTGGCAAGTCGTGGTTGGTTTGAACGTTTTAGGAAATGTTGAAAACTGCATAACATAAAAATAACAGCCGACAAAGGAGCTGCAGCTTCTTACCCAATTTTACTATTACGTCACTTGTTTCCCTTAAAGTTATTTGTATTCGGTTTTTAACGTGTTATATTCTGAAAAACCTGTAAATACCTAAAATAATAAAAATGTCAATAATAGAGTAAGTATACAAATTTATAGTGCTCCAGAGCGACAAACACCAGATTCATGGTGTTTGTACCACTACTGTCCTCCCTCTCTGATCTCCATTGCCGCAGGAACTTAACTCTTGTTTATATCACTCAATATATTGTAAAACGGGTTTTGTTATACTTTGCTTCGCTTAAAGTCGCAGTTTCTAAGAGCCTGTCGACGACGTTAAATGAGGACTTCCTGTATTGTAATGCTTTAAGACTCATTTTGATGTTTTTTGTAACTAATATTACACTCACCATATATTTATTCTTTATATTTCTACATATGAAGTTGAGATATGTTAGATTTAAGAATGAATAATTATGTTAGAAATATTTATGTATATGTATATTATACTCTGTACTGTATGCAAGACTGGGGAGTAGGGATGAGGGCATACATTGTTATTATAATCATGGGGGAAACCTAAACCCGTAGGGATTATACAGTGCCTGTGGGGTGGGGGGAGATGGAAGGTATTCAGGCACAATTCAGAGAACTTGAGCACAGATCCAATTCCCTAGATCAAGAGCCCCTCACCAACGTCAAGGAACCTCCCTTGAGGGATGAAGGGGTACATCTTCACGCTGACACGAACCTTACATGAACAATTCTTGTGTATCTGTCCATGTTCTTTCGAGTGTTTCGCTCGTCTGTTCTCCGATGCATGGTGACGTAATTATACGTCACTGTAAATCATCTCTTTCTTTCATAGTTGTTAATGTTGTGACGTTGCTCTAGTATTCGCCTCCTTCGAAGAGCAGTTGAATGATGTTAGCATGAGAGGCAAAGGTAGAGGGAGGGAGAGAAAGAGAGAAACGGGAGGGGTAATGATGGATACTGCATCACTATATCCTAGTTAAATATAATGTTCTATGAGGACGTCTGGGTGTACATATGTTTGTATTCAGTAACTAAAGATGCTGCTTGTGATTGACTTCAAAATGATGATGCGTTTTCTAAGACAGATGATTCTAAAAATTATAAATTTTACTGAAATTGTTAAAAAAAACGTTAGAATCGTTGAAATCAGATCAAAGCCGGACGCTCAATTAGAGCTGTGCAAATCTCGATTTGGCAGTTTTATTAAATATCGTGTTTCCCGTGTAATAAAAAGTGTAATAAAAAGAGAATGCCTCTCCTGATCGGTTTTAAACCTTAATTGCTGGTATATCATATATTAAAGTATTTTATTGATTTTTGTGCTGTGTGGGTGCCAGTTTGCCATTTTTTTTATAAGCAATTCTGATAAACTGAAGTTTCGCCAACAAATAACCAAAAATACTTTTACTTAATAGGTTTGTAAGGAATTTGAAATATAATATTAATGAGGAAAGAAAACTGGAAAAAAATGTATTCTTAAATTTAATGCGAGATTTCTCTATTTTCAGAATGTTGTTCTCTCTGACATTAGAGAACGCCTCCCTAGTTTAACTTCACAGCTGGTGTTTCTTAATGGAAGATTTGACTTAGACTTAGGCAGTATGTCCTAATTTTTCATTTTCACTAAAGGAATTAGGATATTAAATTCTTAATGGAAGGTTTGAGTCAGACTTATGCTGTGTGTCCTAATTTTCCATTTTCATTGAGGGAATTGGGATATTAAATTAAAACTGTGACTGCTTCTCCTAACTTACTTCAAATCTTCAGTCGTGATATTTTACTGGATTATGCCGCACTCTGCACTATTCCATTCGCGTGCATTGAGGAACAGAGCACTGGGGTTATGCAATACGGGGGATACCTTTCTCGGTTTGTGAAGTGACCGAAATACATCTAGTTTTAGCCAGATGTATTTCGGTCACTTAGGTTACCTCACCTTAGGAACAGATTCATTGGCATCTCGTGAAAAAAAAACAGTTAACTTTTTTCATAAACGTTGAGTATGAATATTAAATATTTGTTTTTATTGAATGATTTAACAAATAAAATAAGAAGTGGTAACATAACCTGCAATTTTAACCATGGTTCAATGGAGTTCTTTAATTTAGAGGCTAAATTACCATTAACTTTTTCATAAAATTCTAACTTTCTCTGAATGTTTTGCAATATTGCTTTCTCAAATGATAAAGGGCAAAACTTTGCAATCTTTCCTGACTTCAGTAACTTCTGAAGAAAACATGACTCAAGAAATCGTAATGACCGCGGGTTCAATCCCGGCCGGGGGTATGGTTTACTTCTGAAGAAAGTTTTAATTCGTTTCAAAGAAGAGAGTCAGCGCTCTATACACGCAGTCAGGTTGGAACAATTAAATTTCATTCACAAAAGTTTGTTGTTTCAGTGTAAACCTTTTGGAAATTTTCATTTTACTGTTACTGTTTTGTTTGACTACCTTTGTCATGTGAATAACTCTAAATTGCTATTTCAATGGCAAAATTATCTAAGTTGTTATAGTTATTTGTCAGTTACTGAAAAAGAGTTAAGACAGTATATATACAGGGAAATCTTCATTACGACGTTTCGACCAGGGCTGGACATTATCGTGTAAACAAGAATACACCTTATAATAGCCTCATTATACAAATGAGCACCCTGAGGTCTGGCTCAGGAGGTCAAAAGAGTGTACAGTGAGATTTGCCATATATAGAGTAGTGTGTTTTTGTATTTACAGTGAAATCCAGACCTGGACGGGAAGCTCACGAACACCATCGTTTAAACACTAAAAAACTAGCAATGAAAATTATTTTTTAAACCTTCGTTCTAATGTTGTATGTAAAAGTAAAGAATCTAAACGAATCCACGTTTGAAAATGTGTTATATACCCGGTTAAATATCGTAAATGCTTCTAAAAAACTTGTCGCAGGAATCTGGTAGTACGAAGGGGGAGAAAAAACGGGTAGTAGTTGAAGAGGGGTAGTGTGTATGCCCTGCTTTTGCTGCTCAAATCTTTATCAAAAACATTTCTTCTTAGACACGAAAAATATTTTTAGGGTAAGTTCCACCATCAGAATAATACTTTTCTCATCATAATATTGATCTGTATCGTATTGATATGGATTCTGAAAACACTTATTTTAACATTTATATTAACAATTTTGTCTGATGTGTAGCACTAACATATCATTTAACACAGTAACAGCATGGATGATGATCCTTCAGATAAATAATTGAGTATTGCGGGGATAGATTTGCAAGTGACATATATATCTCTGTCTGACAAGTTTAAGGTTTAAATTTAGTCAAGCATAAATATTTAACTGGAATGCGTGTTAATGTACGATAAATATAGAAAATTATATTTTAATTTTGATAGTAAGAATTTGCAAGATAAACAGTGCTTAATTTACTACTTATGAATACAGGACACTCGTTAAATTTCATAAACTTATACAAATTACATTTACAAATAAGGAAATAAAAACCTGCTGTAGTTGTTACTGACAGGAATTGGCTGAATAACCAGGAAACGTGCAAATCTACACGAGTATCACTGGTGGTGCGAGGATGGAATGTGTAAAAAAAATAACGGAAAACAGTCCCCCAGCTAGGCAGCATTTACTCAGGACTTGCTCCAGCCAGAGTACACAGCAGTGGACGCTGGGATCGAACACTAAAATACTGGCAACTGCAACAATATTTACTGCACCACCTGATACAGTCACTGTTGATTTATGCCTTTGAGAGAACCATTGTCACTGACAACTGGTAGTGTGTTCCATGAATTCCTGTGTTATATACCATTCTATTCTTTATTTTTCAAAAAATGTATACGATGTTCCATACCGTTTCATGTAAATTTATTACAGTTAAGAGTTGTATATTTAAAACTGAAAGTAACTTAAACTCTAAAAGAAGCGACGACAGTGAGTGGCCTCTCAACCTTTACTTAAACATCATATTGCTATGTTACAAGCTAGGAACTTTGAAGTCACTGATCATTAATGATTCTGTGTTGTAAAACACACACACACACACACAGTGAAGAGGCGGGGCCAGGAGCTGAGTCTCGACCCCTGCAACCACAATTAGGTGAGTACAATTAGGTGAGTACACACACACACACACACACACACATCAATTCTCATTCATTTCTCTCCTTTTCATTAAAACATACTGGATGATTTTTCTTAAATAATTTGGACAAAAAAGTCTAAAGCGAATTATGTAAAAAAATCATAAACCATCGAAATGTATAATTATATATTCGTCCGTTATAGATAATCTGGCATTTTGAATGTGGTTTTTACAAACGTTATGAAATATTATGAGGTTACCCACTCACAGTACCAGTCATAATGCTGCTCATTTATGTAATATCTTATTATTTAATTATCATACAGCTCTATTATTTAATTATTCTATTATTATTTAATTATTATTATTATTATTATTATTTAATTATTCTATTATTATTTAATTATTCTATTATTTAATTATCATACAGCTCTAAGACAGATATTTTAAATTATTAAACGCCAAAAATAAATAATTAATCTTGCTTACTTGAAAAAAACTTAGATATAATTGTTCATGTATTTCCTAGCTCTTAGTTGATACATAGTGCATGTTTTCTTTCTTGAAAAATGATTGGTATGTAATAAAATCTAGAACCAGCTGGTTACAAAATAATGAACCAAATTGTTCCTGCTGAGCGCAGGAACAATTTCTTTCCGTGAGCATAAATGTGTTGTGTGTTTATGATGCTCGACGTATTATGAGTAACGATTCCCAAATGTTGCAACACCGTCTTAATCTTTAACTTGTCGGTTTTCTAAATTATTTAAATCACTACATATTACGATATAAAACATATTGATAGATTGCATTGCTTTGTTCCGAAACCCCAACTGGAACCCTATCGTGTGTGTATATATATATATATATATATATATATATATATATATATATATATATATATACATATATATATATATATATATATATATATATATATATATATATATATATATGCAAAACAACCACTCTGAAAGAATAGAGAAATTCCAAGCGCTTTCGTGACTACTCACATTATCAGTTCCTTGATAATGTGAGTAGTCACGAAAGCGCTTGGAATTTCTCTATTCTTTCAGACTGGTTGTTTTGCATATTTTGAAATCACCTGTTTACTGTGATCTTATTGCATATATATATATATATATATATATATATATATATATATATATGTATATGCTCAACAATAGCTCACATGGAGACAGAAACCAAGGAGGTTGATTGATCTAAAGAGGATCCTAGAAGGGGGTCGAAATAGTATATAGATCATGGTGTCCCGTGGTCTGGTGGCTAAAGCTTTAGCTTCACACAGTGAGGACCCGGGTTCGATTCCCAGCAAGGGTAGAAACATTGTGCGTTTTTTTTTTACACCGGTTGTCTAAGTTCATCCATCAGTAAAATGGGTACCTGGGAGTTAGTCGACTGGTGTGGGTCGCATCCTGGGACAAAGCTGACCTAATTTGCCCGAAATACTCTGCATAACAAGCGGCTTTCTATATAGTAGGCCTGTATACCTTGTACATTTACTTGTAGAAATAAATAAATAAATATATTATTATTATTATTATTATTATTATTAATGAACCTCCTGTAAACATATGTATACATAACTGGCTCATTCATATATTCATTAGAATAATGGATGGAGTGAGTAATGGTGAAAGTTATTCCTTTTCGGGCCACCCTGCCTTGGTGGGAATCGGCCAGTGTGCTAATAAAAAAATACAAAAAAAATGTTTTAACACAAACTCACATGACACATAAAACAATTCACTCAGGCAACAAGAACCAACACAACAAAAAACCAGCATCATAACAACACAAACTACAAACACAACACACCAAGACAACACACATTAACATTACATCACAAACTGACAGCACACCAAGAGCAAACACAATAGCGCCAAGCATCACAAAAGCACAACAGCTATACTGAGCAAAGCGAATTCCCAGAGTCAACACCTTCGGGCTGCTGACTGACGCAAGGCTTGCAACTGGTGGCCGCCGAAGATCAACAGTGCCTCACACAACGTGCTTCCAGCCACTCCCAGCTACTTACGTATCCTTCTCCCGTCACCTTGTCTGACTAGATGCGATCCAAGCGCCTACACCCACCTTCCATAACCCCGCTTGCAGTGTGGATTACCCAACGAACTCGGGATCATGGAAAAGGAGCATTCTCCCTGGCTCCCTCTGCCCACAACGAAGGGTCAGTTCCCTCGCTTCACTTTCCTGATGTCGACAAACAAAAATATGCTTCCGCCATGCAATCGACAATTTGATCATATGACTGGTAGGGCTGAAGAGGAAAGGGGGAGGTAGATCGGATATGTGTAATATCTACTGGACTGACGAAAAGATAAACTGCAGAACAAGCATTGCTTGGGAGTTTTCACTCTGTGTAGAGTTTATCAAGTCATATGATAAGACTCAATACAATGCTAAAAGTTGTCTTTCCTCTGGTAGAGAGAAGGGGGTAACTAAGTACACTTTGGATTTTGGAATTTTCAATGTTGATTTGTGTGTTCAAGAGTACGAGTCTCTTATTAATTGTATAGATGGCCACTTTTATGTTTCCTCCCTGTCTGCCAGAAATGAACATACGCTCTGCTTTCATAACAGTAATAACAAAAGGGAAAACACATTGCGCGAGGGTTATACAGAGTGCCAAGACTAATAGGTCATTGCAAGGGCATTTCAGACTTTTCGACCAATAGACCCACAGACTCCAACATGCACACCACAAACTCTATATAAAACTAACTCCGCAAAATAAAAATTAATCACAACAAACACACTATAAATAATAAATACTCGCTGTAGGCTAAAATTTTCCACATCATTTTGAAGCTCCATGTTTATAATTAAAAATCCCTAAAACATCCATGTTTTTTTGAAACTCTCAAAATCCTCATCAAAGCATAAGCAGCTAAATCTGCTGGCAATATGTAGCATTATGCGTCAGAGTCAGCAGAATACCTTAACCTGCACAGAGAGGAGCAGAATCACCTACATGGGCAAGATGTTCGTGTCCTATGTTCAATTTACATCCTAGATAAACTTCCACCTTATATAGGCATCTACTCTCTTATTTCCAGAGGCCTCCACTTGGCCTACTCACCCCACACATTCTTCCTCCTGGCATGGAGCCGCGATAACCATCAGTCATTTTTTTTTAACCACAGACCAGACTGACTAGAGCATTCCGGGACAGGGTGAACAAAGTGCTCTTAAGTTAGTACTCATACATATGGACTCACAAAGACCAGCATTCGGGACGACTGAAGCGTAGACAGTGTAGTTCAGACATGAACACTGAAAGAAGGGCTGGGAAGTTTTGGGAAATTATAAAGAATGAAGAGAAATACGTTTATTTAGAGTATATATATGTGTAGTTAAATAGAAAGAGTTAAAGTTAAAATTTTGCCACCAGGCCACAGAGCACCGTGGCCTGGCGGCAAAAGCTCTCGCTTCATACGGTGAGTGTCCGGGTTCGATTCCCGGCTAAGGGGTGGAAACACTGGACCGGTTATCCATGTTCACCCATCAGTAAAATGGGTACCTGGGTGTTAGTCGACTGGTGTGGGTCGCATCCTGGGACAAAACCGACCTAATTTGCCCGAAATGCTCAACATAACAAGCGGCTTTCTATATAGTAGTATGTCACTGATATCAGCTAGACCTGTATACCTTGTACATGTACTTGTAGTAAATAAAGATATTATTATTATGATATTATTATTATAGATATTATTATTATTATTATGATATTATGATGGATGTAGAGGGGTGGGAACATGCGCATCCAACAAGCATATGTCAGCACTTTCCACTGGAGGGATTTTTCAGTTTGATAATTTCAAGTGTTTCCATCTATGAATAGATTTCATGAAACCAGTTGGCCAGACTAGAATTCTGGAGGTTGTAATTAGTTCTTATACGTTTGAGATCGGATGGGGATGATTTATTTGGGCGAGTCGTTAGGTTAGGATATCAGTGCACTTCTTTAAGGCAACTAACGAGCGAGTGACGGTGAATCCTTTAAAAATAATTTCAACTCAACAGTGTGATTAATTTCTACTGCCAGACTAACTTATGCACAGAGTCAACCTTTAATTAAGCATATCGTACGCAAGATAAATAGCCACCCACGGCTATTGAGTGTACTTAATGCACTCCTATTAACAAAAACTTTTAACCATCTAGCTTGCCTTCCGCTCTTGTAAGGAACAGTAAAGTTACGATTTTAGTTTGACCCAACTAATGTTCGTTACTGAAAAAAGGATTTGGTGAAAACAACGTATTACGTCCGGTTGCTCAGGTTTACAATAGATTTTGATCCGAATCTGATTTGCTCGAGACTATTTTCTTCCATACTCGATCATCGTTATTTGTAAATATAAAGTCATGGACATTTTCAAATCTGTTGTGGTCTGTTGCTTGCTGATTTAAGACAAATGACTCTTAGGGTTCTTGAGAGTTTACCTGCATTTGTTTTAATACCTTCCTGGAGATGTTTTAAATATTAGTGATGGCTATATTCTTCTGTTTAGGAGTCTTCAAATGAATTCACCAAGCATGGTGATGTTGGCGAGGAATTTATAAAATACTCAGGTTTTGAGACGTCTTCTATTCTGTTTTTGGCACTATTAATGACCAGCGTAGAGTAGAATGAAATCGATTTTTTTTAACTGCTTACCGTTTTGGTAGTAATTAAGAATTTAGTAACAAAATTCATGCTATCATACTATTTGTTGGTGCTAAAGCAGCTTATGATCTAAGGGACTTGTATAGAAAGGTGTGAAGTCATTTAGATTTTCGATTTTGCCGCCGAAAGGGCTAATTTCTTGTGCATCACATATCTATCCTGGTTACGGTAGCGCAAGAGCATATGGATACACAAAAGGCATAGGAACTAGATCCCAAAAGGATTAACAGGAGTACATCTAATGATATTCCTAATGCTAGACACTGCCATACCAAAGTTATATTCAACATTTTCCTTCAGGGTGCTTTCTTTGGCTACCCTATCAACTTTATTATTAAGGAGTAATTCAGTATGTGATGGAATCCAAAGTAAAATGTACATTTATTATGTGAGTCAAGAGTCCTCGGTGATGACACAGAATCGATAATAATCGTGCTGTTCTTCTCTAGGGAGGTGATAACAAGAGCAGATGCAGCCCTGCCAGTAGACTCCTGCTTAGATCCATCAGCTGTATAAACTATTATATATTATCACTAGTAGTTAAGAGAGATTTCTTTTTCTTGAGCAGTTACCTTTGCAAGTGATTAAGGCAGGAGTTACTAGTGATGAAGTTCCAGGAAGGGGCTTGCAGGTATACGGTATCTAACGAGCACTTTCCATGGGGAAATGAAATGCTCTTGACGTCTACAGTGATACATTTCTTGTAAATGATGTAATTGCATGTTTTCACAACCCATTTAGATGTGTTTGTATTTCTACATATTTAGAAAGATTTCTTATAACAACTGTCTGGATCAGTTCTTAATCTGCATATATGTATACATATGCAAAACAACCACTGTGAAAGAATAGTGAAATTCCAAGTGTTTTCGTGACTTCTCACATTATTATAGTTCCTTAATGATGTGAGAAGTCACGAAAGCAATTGGAATTTCACTATTCTTTCACAGTGGTTGTTTTGCATATTTTGATATCATCTGTTTACTGTGATCTTATTGCATATATATACATATCTTTTCTTCCAAAGTTGTTCAAATTGAATGATGTTTGCACTAATTCATTGGAGATTTCTATTGTCTTCTAACTATATGAACTCTGATTTGGAACTGAATAGGATAACTATCTTCTTTCAGAATAATGGTTACTCCTCATATGTTATGCAGGCAACAATATAGAAACAAACTATACCACGGGTGGGGTTTGAACCCGCGGTCAGTTTGTTTGTAATCGTGTCATTACGATATCGTGAGTCATGTCAACAATATAGGAGCATATGAATAAAATAATTAACCTACTAAGTACACACATTACATGGAGGAAGTAAATACTTCAAATTTCCTTACCAAAGACATACTAACTTCTCCATTAAAACCTTCTCTAGTATTATTTGAAAGACACCATTGGATTTCTTTGAGATATGTCTTTACCAGCCCTGAACCGTTGGTTTAAACTTTGAATTTAAAGATACACTTTCTACAGTTCTTTGTTCAAATACAACAACTTTTCGTTGTGATATATTGGTGGTTCTTTAGGTAACTTTCAGACCAGAATATCTGAGCTTATTCTGAAAGGTGTGCGCATTCTTACCGTTCCTCCCCTTTATATTTTTCACCCGGTGGAAAGTGACGGGGATCCCTCCAACCAGACTGTAGTCACTTGACTTTCGGCTCCCATCAAGTGTGTAAGTATCCAGTCCACTCCTGTTTAGTAATTTATTTTGTGTTTTGTTTAGTTTAAACAAGAGCTTTACTCTTGTTTACTCTTCTTTAGGTTAATATTCTGGTAATTCAACCTGACCAAATTTTGACTTACGTAAAGTAATCATATTTGTCCTCACCATTTCTTTTTAAAGGCCGTAGGCCTATCATGTGACTTCTTGTCTGGTTTATAATTTTCTGTTTCTTTTTCTAGTAGCCTTGATTGCTGGCTCGGGTCATCCGACACCAGGGAGGTAAGAAGAGCAGCAAGATCTATGCTTACATCAAAGATGTAAACTGACATCTTTACTGAAACTTCTCCTGTGAGCGCCTTTGCCTCTGCTAGAGCAAAGGCGCTTCCTGTGATCGTATTTGCTTGAACCTCCTCTTTTCTGCAATATTGCAGACTCCTAATATGTTGATTGCAACATGAAAAGCCTAGAGCTATCAATCAACACGCACCGTGGTTGTTTTGTATATTGTATCGCTTGTTCGCGATTTTTAATATATATTTTATATAATACACACACACAATCTCCCCCTGTCTCTCTCTCTCTCTCTCTCTCTCTCTCTCTCTCTCTCTCTCTCTCTCTCTCTCTTTCTGACTCTTAGACTTTTCTCTTGGAAAATTTGTTTCTATGATATTCAATTAAGTGTTATTCATGTGTGAGACTGTGCCCTGGTTTGTATAACAGTGAATGAGAAGGGGAATATTCGGTAATTAAAATTATAATTCTCACCAACGAGAGTTAATCAGATTCTTATTAAGTGAATGAGAATTTTATGTGAATGTATAAATTAGCTATGAAATCCTTCTCAGGGTTCCACTGTAAGTGCACATAACGTAATTACAAAGGGAAGGAGAGACTTAAATGTAATATTTTGCTTAAACACGGATTAAATTGCCAACATTCTGGAGATTATGAAAACAGGTTATGGTAGAACTGGCAAACTGCTTTTAATATTTTCTTGACAACAATCACAATCAATAGAAGACGAGGAAGAAGACCAAGACGAAATCATTTTTCTTCTATTTAATCTAAATGTTAAAATTTCATACTTTCATAATTAACACTGACAACACACACTACTTAACTCTCTGCTTCAGCGACCCCTCAAGGAAGGTTCCTTGATGTTGGTGAGGGGCTCTTGATTTAGGGAATTGGATCTGTGCTCCAGTTCCCCGAATTAAGCCTGAATGCCTTCCACATCCCCCCCCCAGGCGCTGTATAATCCTCCGGGTTTAGCGCTACCCCCTTGATTATAATAATAATAATCTGCTTCAGCGTCAAACATACGGGTTTGTCAACTGTAATCTTTACCAATACTATTCTCACTCAGAAGTCCAAAATAGTTACTATTACTCTTTTGTATAATAACTGTTTCTCCATAATTAACCTTCTCTTTCCGCTTCTCATTTGTCTTCCGGACTTTATTTACTTCCACTATATATTGACTGGTTCTTCAGACATGTTCTCTAAGTAAATTACATCACTGCTCTAAGACCTGGTCGTGGACCGGGCCGCGGGGGCGTTGAGGAGGCCTGGTCGTGGACCGAGCCGCTGGGGCGTTGATCCCCGGAATGCCCTCCAGGTAGAGGGACCCTTCACATATTTATTTTTTACCCCTCAAACTTATCATCGTTATAATACGAAGTCAGAGGACTCTGTCCATCCCAAACTTAAACAGAGTGAAAATAACGGCTCTAGTGATCTGTATTCCCTCGCTGCCGGATATTTTTATTGTTTCTTGCGGTTAACTATAGTACGTTATCTAGACACAGTTAAGCCAGACTTAAACAATTAATATTTCGTTTTTGCATAGGTTTAGATCGGTAATAAATCAATAATAATAATAATGAAATAATATCTTTATTTCTACAAGCACATGTACATGGTATACAGGCCTAGCTGACATCAATGACATACTACGAGAAACGTTGTGTTATATGGAGGAAGGCTGAGGTGGATACACATGCAGGCTAATGCATGTGTATCCGCTTTATCAAATTACAAAATCATATACCTGGAGATATAGGACGAGCCTATTATATGTAGGGAGAGTTGCGAGGTAAAGAGTCAGGCTAGTCGCTTTGAAAATGTAAAATCAAGATGCATTAAGGCTAGATTGGACGAATATATGAGTAAGATGCGTTGATTTTGCTGAGAACTTGCCTAGCATGGGCTAGTAAACCTCCTGCCGTACTCTTCCTCACTCTTATGAACTGTTGAAGAGGCGCAGCAATATATAGGCTCATCCTTCCTCTCCAGGTGGAGCTGTTTGACTTGATGAAACCCACTGTGTGGGAGAAACGTTATAAACAATGGATTGCATTATACTACAATTTTGTCTCTCGATAGTGTCGTTATTCTAAAAACTTCTTTCCATTGAGGACGGTGTGGATGAGTGATGGAGGGATGGTTTTACAGGTGAGGTTGTACACCCACACACACACAAACACACACACACACACACACACACACACACACACACACACACACACACACACACACACACACACACACACATAAGAACATAAGAACGAAGGAACACTGCAGCAGGCCTACTGGCCCATGCGAGGCAGGTCCAAGTCTCCTACCGGCTTAAGCCAATGCACCCAACCTAGTCAGGTCAGATCACATTGACTTAAGGGAGGAACACGGCAACCGACCTGGTAGCACAAGCTATCAGGTCCAACTCACACCCACCCACATCCACTCATGTATTTATCCAACCTATTTTTAAAGCTACACAACGTTCTGGCCTCTATAACTGTACTTAGGAGTTTGTTCCACTCATCCACAACTCTATTACCAAACCAGTACTTTCCTATATCCTTCCTGAATCTGAATTTTTCCAACTTAAAACCATTGCTGCGAGTCCTGTCTAGGCTAGATATTTTCAGCACACTATTTACATCCCCTTTATTTATTCCTGTCTTCCATTTATACACCTCAGTCATATCCCCCCTAATTCTACGTCTTTCTAGAGAGTGCAGATTCAGGGCCCTTAGTCTATCCTCATAGGGAAGGTTTCTGATACATGGGATCAACTTTGTCATCCTCCTTTGTATATCTTCCAGAGCATTTATATCCATTCTGTAATACGGTGACCAAAACTGTGCAGCATAATCTAAATGAGGCCTAACCAAGGATGTATAGAGTTAAAGAACAACCTCAGGATTCCTATTATTTATGCTTCTTGATATGAAGCCAAGGATTCTATTAGCTTTATTGCGAACACTTATGCACTGTTGTCTTGGTTTCAGATTACTGCTAACCAGAACTCCTAAATCTTTCTCGCAATCCGTAATATTAAGCTCTACATTATTTAGTTTATATGTGGCATGGTTATTGTCCTGTCCAACATTTAGAATTTTGCATTTGTCTATATTAAACTGCATCTGCCACTTCTCCGACCACTGCATCAGTCTATTCAAATCTTCCTGGAGTGCTCTAATGTCCTCGTCAGAATGAATTCGACGGCCTATTTTGGTGTCATCGGCAAACTTGCTGATGTCGCTCTTTATGCCCTCATCTATGTCGTTTATGTAGATTGCGAACAGAAGGGGGCCCAACACTGACCCCTGTGGAACATCGCTCGTGACGCTTCCCCACTCTGATTCTCTCCATTTATGCAAACTCTCTGCTTCCTATTTGTCAACCATGCCTCTATCCAGGAAAAAAATTCTCCTCCTATTCCATGTGCCTTAATTTTCCTCAATAGTCTCTGATGTGGGACCCTGTCAAAAGCCTTACTGAAGTCCATATACACAATATCATATTCATTACCATGATCTACCTCCTCAAATACCTTAGTGAAAAAAGTTAATAAATTCGTAAGGCAGGAACGCCCCTTTGTAAAACCATGCTGAGATTCGTTGATTAATTTATGCTTTTCAAGGTGGCTACGAACTGCCTCGGCAATTATTGATTCCATAAATTTTCCCACTATGGAGGTTAGGCTTATTGGTCTATAGTTCGAAGCTAAGGATCTGTCACCTGCTTTGAAAATAGGTATCACATTTGCCATTTTCCACTTATCTGGCACCAAGCCGTTTGTAGTGATATGTTGAAAAGATTAGCCAAAGGTTTGCTAAGCTCCTCTTTACATTCCTTTAGAACCCTTGCATACAGTTCATCAGGGCCTGGGGAATTGTTAGGTTTTAATTTATCTATTTGCCTAAGGACCATGTCACTTGTGACCCTAATCGTGCACAGTTTATTATCGTCCTGTTCTACATAATTTATCATTTCTGGAATATCGCTTGTATCCTTCTGTGTAAAAACTGAGAGGAAGTATGTGTTAAAAATTCTACACATTTCCTTATCACTGTCAGTGAGCTGACCCGAGGAACTTTTGAGTGGGCCTATCTTGTCCCTGATCTTACTTCTGTATACCTGAAAGAATCCTTTTGGGTTAGTCTTCGATTCTCTTGCAACTTTAACCTCATAACCTCTTTTTGCTTTTCTAATTACCTTTTTTATTTCTCTCTTTAAATGAATATATCGATTTCTTAATTGCCCCTCTCCTCTTTTGATTTGCCTATATATGCCTTTCTTTTGACCAATCAGATATTTTCATCTGTTGTTCATCCATTTAGGATCATTTTTGTTTGATCTGATTTCCCTATTTGGAACATAATTTGACTGAGCAGCTGGAACTATGCCCTGGAAAGCGTCATATCGGCAACCATCACCACCTACCTGACCCTTAGTCAGGTCATTCCAGTTCAGCCCACCTAAGCAATTTTTCAGTCCTATGAAATCAGCCAAGCGAAAGTCAGAGACGGAGACTTGATTGCCATGATGTATTAAAACTGAGTGATTTGTGATCACTTTCCCCAAGCTCATCATTAACCTCAGATTATTAATTAGTGTTTCCCTACTGGCAAGAACCAAGTCAAGGAGGTTATTTCCCCTAGTTGGCTCTGTCACAAACTGTTTTAAAAAACAATCCTGGATCGTATCAAGAAAGTCACCTGACTAAATTTCCTGTCAAATTGCTCCAGTCAATCTGTCTATAGTTGAAATCTCCCATTAGCACAACATTTTCGTATGTAGATGCCTTGCGAATTTCGTCCCATAGAAGTTTACTGCACTCCCTATCAAGATTTGGGGCCCTGTAAATCACACCCTGTAAATCACACACAGTCATAGAGTCGTCAGGAAGTGGAATAGCCTAGCAATTGATGTAGTGGAGGCAGGAACTATACATAACTTTAAGACGAGGTATGGCAAAGCTCAGGAAGCAGAGAGAAAGAGAACCTAGTAGCGATCAGTGAAGAGGCTGGGTCAGGTCTCGACCCCTGCAACCACAATTAGCGCTGACTGTCGCCTCATTGCACTTTCTCTCCAGCATGCGGTCAACCATGTTTCCAATTGGGCCACTGCTAATGGGTTTAAATTTTCATAAGAACATAAGATAAAAGGAACACTGCAACAGGACTACTGGCCTATGCGAGGCAGGTCCAATTCTCACACCGGCTTAAGCCAGTGCCTTGACCTACTCAGGTCAGTCACGTCACTTAAGGGAGGAGCACGGCATCCGACCTAGTAATACAAGCTAGTCAGGTCCAACTCACACCCACCAACACCCACTCATGTATTTATCCAACCTATTTTTAAAACTACGCAATGTCTTAGCTTCTATGACGGTACTCGGGAGTTTGTTCCACTCATCCAAAACTCTATTACCAATGTTAGATATTTTTAGAACGCTATTTACATCCCTTTTATTAATTCCTGTTTTCCAATATACACCTCAATCATAACATCCCCTAATTGTACGCCTTTCTAGAGAATGCAGATTCAGGGCCCTCAGTCTATCTTTATAGAGAAGATTTTTGATACATGGGATCAACTTTGTCATCCTCATTTGTACGTCTTCCAGTGCACTTATATCCATTCTGTAATACGGTGACCAGAACTGTGCAGCATAATCTAAATGAGGCCTAACCAAGGATATATAGAGTTGAAGAACAACCTGAGAACTTCTATTATTTATACTTCTTGCTATGAAGCCAAGGATTCTTCTAGCTTTGTTGCGAACACTTATGCACTGTTGCCTTGGCTTCAGATTACTGCTAACCAGAACTCCTAAAAAATTTTTCGCAACCCGTAATATTAAGATCTACATTATTTAGTTTATATGTGGCATGGTTATTTCTAATACTAAAACACCACAAATTATTTTCACTAGACGTTCTATTCTCCCTGATAATCTATTTTACCTGTATAGTTTGTGTATCCCAGAACGTGATACTATCAGGTTTCTCAGCCTTCTGTTTGACCGTCGGTTATCCTGGATACTTTACATTATCTCCTTGAAGACAACTTGTCATAGCCGGCTGATTTCATGGGGGGCTGATCGTAGAACTCTCCTTTGACTGCATTCTGCCCTAATTTTATCAAACCTAGATTATGACGACCAGATATATTCAGCGGCCTCTCCTGCAACTCTTTCTAGCAACGCTATTTTGTTCGTTCTCATGACCTCCGCAATCCTTCTGTATACTGGATTATAACGGATGTTAGTACAAGTTCCTCATTTGTTCGCCGCCCCTGTTTACTCTGTCTCTTTTCTCTTCGTCTACATTCGGTCTTGTCTTCTCTTCAGTTGCCACCTTTCTATGTTCATGTCGCATCAAACTTTTCCCTTCCCCCTTGGGAAGTTCCGGCGGTTCGTGTCTGTTCTTTTCCACTGCCATGCGCGAAAGCCCAAATACGGTTGTTTCTCGCTCTCTTTTTCTTAATCACTTCCAGTCTCATTCTCATGCCATCACAGTATACACCGATGGTTCCAAGTCTTCTGACGGTGTCGGATTTGCAGCAGTGTTTCCAGATAGCATCGTAGGAGGGCATATATTAGCCTCGGCTAGCTGAATTGTATGCATTTCTTGTAGCACTTATCCGTATTGTATCTATGCCTGTCGCCATTTGTGGTAGTTTCAGACTCTCTTAGTGCTTTGCAGGCTATACGAAAATTTTATTCACCTCATCCACTGGTTCTTCGTATCCAACTTTGATTATGCTGTATCTCTGGCATGCAGAGTTTTTTTTTTTTTGCTGGGTCCCCGGTCATGTTGACTTACAGGGCAGTGAACAGGCAGACACTGCTGTGTGGTCAGCAGTACATAATCTCCCAGTTTCATGTAGAGGTGTTCCATTCACAAATTATTTTGCTGTGATTTCTACCCACCTTCGCAACCTGTGGCAGCAATGTTGGTCTGATCTGCTACATAACAAATTGCATTCTATTCAACCAAGTATAGGTTTCTGGCCTTCTTGTCATCAATGTCGAGGTTGGGAGACTACTCTCTCCTGTTTTCGCATCGGCCACACTCGTCTTACTCACGAGTATTTCATGGAGAGGTGCCCTGTTCCACTCTGTGAGAATTGTCAGGTTCCAGTTTCTGTTAGCCATATTCTAATGGACTGCCCACTCTATCAACGAGCACGCAGAATTTACCTCCAACGTCGTCACCACTCTACTGCCCTTACTTTACCTTCCCTTCTTGCTGATGGACCTTCGTTTAATCCAGACTCTCTCATTGACTTTTTGACAGCTACTGACTTACTGCTCAAACTTTGATGATGATGCCTCTAGTACTCCACACAGCCCTAACTACCGCAATCTCTTGCTGCCCTCTACCCCTGCACTGTCCACTGCCCCACTGCACTCCATGACTTAATAATAATCCGTCTTCTTCTTTTTACCCAATACCCCTGTACCCTTCCCTGCGTCTTTTTGATTATAATAATATCTTGGGGAGCGCTAAACAAGTAGGGATTATACAGCGTCTATGGGGGGATAGAAGGTATTCAGGCTCAATTCAGGGAACTGGAGCACAGATCCAATTCCCTAGATCAACAGCCCCTCACCACCGTCGAGGAACCTCCCTTAAGGGGTTACATGACAATGTCAGATGTCTTAGTGAAAATGTAGTACTGTTTGGGTGATACTCTGTACAAAGTTGACCCATCTTGGCTTAGCACTAAACTTGATATTACTATTATTATTATTATGAACGCAGTTAAAAGTGACGACCAGTTCGCGCATCGATTCTGTCAAGAATGTCGTTAAAACGACTAAATCCACAATATGGTTATAGGTTGCAGGCAAAAATAACAGTGCATAAATATAAATTCAGCGTCCTAAGATTGATGCGTAAGAAGGGTATGTACAAGACAAACCGTTAGTGGAGGCGAGAAAGTGAGGGGGAAATGGAAAGGAAAGGAGAAGAGTTTGGACGACTGCAGATGGCAACTTGCCGAAACTTAGCCACGCCCACTGCTTGTTATGCAAGTAGTTAGCGTATCAGGCGGCGGCGGCAGCACCACTACGACTCCCTCGGTATCACACAGACATACACTAACCTCCCGCATATGAAACTGGAAGAAAAACGGACAAGTTATTATCACAAATGCGCTAACCATTATCTCACCAGCCAGACAATGAAGAGATATATAGATTTGATATAAATATAATATAAAAACTAATATTTAAACAAATGCCAAATAATGTACAGAAGTACCTTAGAGGGATCACAAACTCCGACACAGAAGGACTAGTGAGGAGTCTAGGTGAGTCCTAGGGAGGAGTCTAAGGCAATCCTAGGGAGTCTAAGGAAGTCCTAGGGAGGAGTCTAAGGGAGTCTTAGGAAGTGCAATTTCCAACATCAACAGAGCGTTAAGAAATCAACTTCATTGCCTTTAACTAAACATAAACATTGGTTAATTAACATTAACTATACCTTGCTTAACTTATAATTATCAGTATTATATTTACATATAGTGTTAGAAATAAACAAACTGTAATTGTGCGAAAGCGGCTTAGAACACACCCAGGAGACGCAGCTGGAGACGAAAACGTTGTTGCATTAATTGTGAACATAAAACACGAGTTGGAGTTAATAACAAGAAAGGCGAAGCCAAAGCACAATAAAGCAGCACAGGGAGTCTTCACCATCGCTGGAACTAGTCTTCCAGTGCTCCGTACATGGAAGACTTCACGCGCTCACACAGCACAGGGAGTCTTCACCATCGCTGGAACTAGTCTTCCAGTGCTCCGTACATGGAAGACTTCACGCGCTCACACAGCACAGGGAGTCTTCACCATCGCTGGAACTAGTCTTCCAGTGCTCCGTACATGGAAGACTTCACGCGCTCACACAGCACAGGGAGTCTTCACCATCGCTGGAACTAGTCTTCCAGTGCTCCGTACATGGAAGACTTCACGCGCTCACACAGCACAGGGAGTCTTCACCATCGCTGGAACTAGTCTTCCAGTGCTCCGTACATGGAAGACTTCACGCGCTCACACAGCACAGGGAGTCTTCACCATCGCTGGAACTAGTCTTCCAGTGCTCCGTACATGGAAGACTTCACGCGCTCACACAGCACAGGGAGTCTTCACCATCGCTGGAACTAGTCTTCCAGTGCTCCGTACATGGAAGACTTCACGCGCTCACACAGCACAGGGAGTCTTCACCATCGCTGGAACTAGTCTTCCAGTGCTCCGTACATGGAAGACTTCACGCGCTCACACAGCACAGGGAGTCTTCACCATCGCTGGAACTAGTCTTCCAGTGCTCCGTACATGGAAGACTTCACGCGCTCACACAGCACAGGGAGTCTTCACCATCGCTGGAACTAGTCTTCCAGTGCTCCGTACATGGAAGACTTCACGCGCTCACACAGCACAGGGAGTCTTCACCATCGCTGGAACTAGTCTTCCAGTGCTCCGTACATGGAAGACTTCACGCGCTCACACAGCACAGGGAGTCTTCACCATCGCTGGAACTAGTCTTCCAGTACTCCGTACATGGAAGACTTTACGCGCTCACGCAGCACAGACCTTCATTTCTGAGCACCTACACATTCACACAGCACACTTTCGGAACTACTAGTCTTCACCGTCGCTGGAACTAGTCTTCCAGTGCTCCGTACATGGAAGACTTCATGCGCTCACACAGCACAGGGAGTCTTCACCGTCGCTGGAACTAGTCTTCCAGTGCTCCGTACATGGAAGACTTCATGCGCTCACACAGCACAGGGAGTCTTCACCATCGCTGGAACTAGTCTTCCAGTGCTCCGTACATGGAAGACTTCACGCGCTCACACACACAGTACATACCGTTTTAAAATAACCCAGTCATTTCTGAGCACCTACACATTACACTTTCGGACTATACATACTCACTACAATTTAAAAACAAAACATGTATATTTAAAAGAATAATATACTATTACTATATTTAAATTTTTCCTAAAAGTTCACCAAGGCTTTTGCAGACATCTCCTGTAATCCTAAAAATCATCCTAAAATAAAATAAAATCAGGATCTGAGAACATTCTGTTAAAACATGACTTATATATATGTAAAAGGACACTTGTGTACAGTTCAGAACATTTATTAATGGGAAAGTTTCGCCACGTGTAGTGGCAAAAACGCTTTCTTGGCGTAACGTTTCCTTAAATTAATAAATGTCCTGAAGTGTACACAACTGTCTTTTTCGCAGTTTGTCAGTATCACCCAAACATTTACAACCTGACTCAATATGATGTAGTTCGCACTAAGAGGACTAAGTTTACTTAAAGCTGGAAACAATAGGTGGAAATATTATAACTTCTCGATTAAGATTTACGATTGGATCTTACCTGGGGTCTACCTGGAGAGTGTTCCAGGGGTCAACACCCCTTGCCCCTGTCCATGACCAGACCTCCCAGTGCATCTGTGCCTGGTCAACCAGGATGTTACTGTTGGCGCCACACAGTACAATATACATGGTATTTTGAACAAAACTGCATCATCCAGGTCAGTACTATTGTACTGTCATGTTTATGAAACGAAAGCCTGTTAAAAGTTTCGCACTCTGGACAAATTGTTGATCTCTGTCTTCAACGTGAAAGACAGCTGGTAATATTACAAATATCTACTTGCATTTCAATCCTCTTCATTATGTTAGTTTCTTACAAGTTCTTATTCTTATATTTTTTCCCCTTTTATCAGGAATGTTCCGAAACCTGCTCGTGGAACGATAAATACTGGAGCCTATAACATGGAGGTGCCAGGGCACTCTGGGAGGACCTGGAACTTTATACAACACAGTACTTTCAGACGTGAGAGCACTCTGGGAATGCGAACCTGGCGCTCAGATGTGATGACACTGGAGATGAGAGACCCGGCCCTTAGAAGTGAAGGCACTCTGAGGGTGTTAGACCTGGTACTCAAATGTGAGAACATTCTGGGAGGGGGGTGATGCAGGACATTCAAATGTGAGGACACTATGGGAAGGGGAGTGAGCCATGACACTCAGATGTGAGGACACTCTAGGGATGCGAGACCTGCCACTCAGACTTGAGTGCACTCAGGAGTGGTGGGGGGAGAGACCTGGCACTCAGACGTGAGGGGACGCACCATAGGAGCGGTGCCAACAAATTAGTCTTAATGTAAGTGAGAGGGTTAGGGAGGAAAATTTAATAAAGCTAATTGAAGAGAAAGAGGTAGTGGCAAGGTAGAAAGATGGAGGAGGTGGGAGGAAAGATGGAGGAGGTGGGGGGAAAGATGGAGGAGGTGGGGGGAAAGATGGAGGAGGTGGGGGGAAAGATGGAGGAGGTGGGGGGAAAGATGGAGGAGGTGGGGGGAAAGATGGAGGAGGTGAGAGGAGAGATGGGAGGAAGGATGGAAGTGATGGGAGTAAAGATGAAAGAGGTGGGAGGAAAGATGGAGGAGGTGGGAGGAAAGATGGAGGAGGTGGGTGGAAGGATGGAAGTGATGGGAGGAAAAATGGAGGAGGCAGGAGGAAAGATGGAGAAGGTAGGAGGAAGGATGGAGGAGGGAGGAGGAACCAGCAGATATATATATATATATATATATATATATATATATATATATATATATATATATATATATATATATATATGCAAAACAACCACGAGAGGGTGTTGAATGATAGGTCTAGACCTTTGGTGTTACAATAAACACATCAGGAGCTTGCAATGTTGCAGAAAGAGGATAAAGTCCAAGAAAACACATTCAGAGGAAGCATTTTTACTCGACTGAGGGAAGAGAATAAGTGTCCAAGTTTTACCAGCCAGTGCCTGAAAGACTGAATATTTTATAAGGCATTACAAGACAGCCAGCTCACAAGCACTGATATTTTAATGGTTATCCTACAAGCATAACATTAGTGATATGACAATTATCAAAAATTTGGTCACGACTTTGATATGATATAAAACACTTAATATTCTAAATATAGATATCTAGCAATTGTCTTAGGTATTTTTCCATACATTAGAAAACGAGTCCACCACCGACTCATTTAGAGGGGACTCATTAAAGGGTAAAGCATCTGTAGTTTATCCAAAGCGTTGTATAGCCCTTGTGGCTTAGCGCTTCTTTTTGATTATAATAATAATAATCTGTAGTTTATCCAAAAGGAAGATGTCCATAGTTTATTTCACAAGATTCTGAGGCTGTCATAACTGGCGAGACGACAACTACACAGTCATAACTGGCGAGACGACAACTACACAGTCATAACTGGCGAGACGACAACTACAGTCATAACTGGCGAGACGACAACTACAGTCATAACTGGCGAGACGACAACTACACAGTCATAACTGGCGAGACGACAACTACACAATCATAACTGGCGAGACGACAACTACACAGTCATAACTGGCGAGACGACAACTACAGTCATAACTGGCGAGACGACAACTACACAGTCATAACTGGCGAGACGACAACTACACAGTCATAACTGGCGAGACGACAACTAGACGACAACTACACAATCATAACTGGCGAGACGACAACTACACAGTCATAACTGGCGAGACGACAACTACACAATCATAACTGGCGAGACGACAACTACACAATCATAACTGGCGAGACGACAACTACACAATCATAACTGGCGAGACGACAACTACACAATCATAACTGGCGAGACGACAACTACACAATCATAACTGGCGAGACGACAACTACACAATCATAACTGGCGAGACGACAACTACACAATCATAACTGGCGAGACGACAACTAGGCAATCATAACTGGCGAGACGACAACTACACAATCATAACTGGCGAGACGACAACTACACAATCATAACTGGCGAGACGACAACTACACAATCATAACTGGCGAGACGACAACTACACAATCATAACTGGCGAGACGACAACTAGGCAATCATAACTGGCGAGACGACAACTAGGCAATCATAACTGGCGAGACGACAACTACACAATCATAACTGGCGAGACGACAACTACACAATCATAACTGGCGAGACGACAACTACACAATCATAACTGGCGAGACGACAACTACACAATCATAACTGGCGAGACGACAACTAGGCAATCATAACTGGCGAGACGACAACTAGGCAATCATAACTGGCGAGACGACAACTACACAATCATAACTGGCGAGACGACAACTAGGCAATCATAACTGGCGAGACGACAACTAGGCAATCATAACTGGCGAGACGACAACTACACAATCATAACTGGCGAGACGACAACTAGGCAATCATAACTGGCGAGACGACAACTACACAATCATAACTGGCGAGACGACAACTAGGCAATCATAACTGGCGAGACGACAACACAATCATAACTGGCGAGACGACAACTAGGCAATCATAACTGGCGAGACGACAACTAGGCAATCATAACTGGCGAGACGACAACTAGGATCATAACTGGCGAGACGACAACTACAGTCATAACTGGCGAGACGACAACTACACAATCATAACTGGCGAGACGACAACTACACAATCATAACTGGCGAGACGACAACTACACAATCATAACTGGCGAGACGACAACTAGGCAATCATAACTGGCGAGACGACAACTACAACTACTGGCACAATCATAACTGGCGAGACTACAACTACACAATCATAACTGGCGAGACGACAACTACACAATCATAACTGGCGAGACGACAACTACACAATCATAACTGGCGAGGCGCAATCATAACTGGCGAGACGACAACTAGGCAATCATAACTGGCGAGACGACAACTACACAATCATAACTGGCGAGACGACAACTAGGCAATCATAACTGGCGAGACGACAACTACACAATCATAACTGGCGAGACGACAACTACACAATCATAACTGGCGAGACGACAACTAGGCAATCATAACTGGCGAGACGACAACTACACAATCATAACTGGCGAGACGACAACTAGGCAATCATAACTGGCGAGACGACAACTAGGCAATCATAACTGGCGAGACGACAACTACACAATCATAACTGGCGAGACGACAACTACACAATCATAACTGGCGAGACGACAACTAGGCAATCATAACTGGCGAGACGACAACTACACAATCATAACTGGCGAGACGACAACTACACAATCATAACTGGCGAGACGACAACTACACAATCATAACTGGCGAGACGACAACTACACAATCATAACTGGCGAGACGACAACTACACAATCATAACTGGCGAGACGACAACTACACAATCATAACTGGCGAGACGACAACTACACAATCATAACTGGCGAGACGACAACTACACAATCATAACTGGCGAGACGACAACTAGGCAATCATAACTGGCGAGACGACAACTACACAATCATAACTGGCGAGACGACAACTAGGCAATCATAACTGGCGAGACGACAACTACGCAATCATAACTGGCGAGACGACAACTACACAATCATAACTGGCGAGACGACAACTACACAATCATAATTGGCGAGACGACAACTAGGCAATCATAACTGGCGAGACGACAACTACACAATCATAACTGGCGAGACGACAACTACACAATCATAACTGGCGAGACGACAACTACACAATCATAACTGGCGAGACGACAACTAGGCAATCATAACTGGCGAGACGACAACTACACAATCATAACTGGCGAGACGACAGCTACACAATCATAACTGGCGAGACGACAACTACCCAATCATAACTGGCGAGACGACAACTAGGCAATCATAACTGGCGAGACGACAACTACACAATCATAACTGGCGAGACGACAACTACACAATCATAACTGGCGAGACGACAACTAGGCAATCATAACTGGCGAGACGACAACTACACAATCATAACTGGCGAGACGACAACTACACAATCATAACTGGCGAGACGACAACTACACAATCATAACTGGCGAGACGACAACTACACAATCATAACTGGCGAGACGACAACTACACAATCATAACTGGCGAGACGACAACTACACAATCATAACTGGCGAGACGACAACTACACAATCATAACTGGCGAGACGACAACTAGGCAATCATAACTGGCGAGACGACAACTACACAATCATAACTGGCGAGACGACAACTAGGCAATCATAACTGGCGAGACGACAACTACACAATCATAACTGGCGAGACGACAACTAGGCAATCATAACTGGCGAGACGACAACTACACAATCATAACTGGCGAGACGACAACTAGGCAATCATAACTGGCGAGACGACAACTACACAATCATAACTGGCGAGACGACAACTACACAGTCATAACTGGCGAGACGACAACTACACAATCATAACTGGCGAGACGACAACTACACAATCATAACTGGCGAGACGACAACTACACAGTCATAACTGGCGAGACGACAACTACACAGTCATAACTGGCGAGACGACAACTAGGCAATCATAACTGGCGAGACGACAACTACACAATCATAACTGGCGAGACGACAACTACACAATCATAACTGGCGAGACGACAACTAGGCAATCATAACTGGCGAGACGACAACTACACAATCATAACTGGCGAGACGACAACTACACAATCATAACTGGCGAGACGACAACTACACAATCATAACTGGCGAGACGACAACTACACAATCATAACTGGCGAGACGACAACTACACAATCATAACTGGCGAGACGACAACTACACAATCATAACTGGCGAGACGACAACTACACAATCATAACTGGCGAGACGACAACTACACAATCATAACTGGCGAGACGACAACTAGGCAATCATAACTGGCGAGACGACAACTACACAATCATAACTGGCGAGACGACAACTACACAATCATAACTGGCGAGACGACAACTACACAATCATAACTGGCGAGACGACAACTAGGCAATCATAACTGGCGAGACGACAACTACACAATCATAACTGGCGAGACGACAACTAGGCAATCATAACTGGCGAGACGACAACTACGCAATCATAACTGGCGAGACGACAACTACACAATCATAACTGGCGAGACGACAACTACACAATCATAATTGGCGAGACGACAACTACACAATCATAACTGGCGAGACGACAACTACACAATCATAACTGGCGAGACGACAACTACACAATCATAACTGGCGAGACGACAACTACACAATCATAACTGGCGAGACGACAACTACACAATCATAACTGGCGAGACAACTACACAATCATAACTGGCGAGACGACAACTAGGCAATTATAACTGGCGAGACGACAACTACACAGTCATAACTGGCGAGACGACAACTAGGCAATCATAACTGGCGAGACGACAACTACACAATCATAACTGGCGAGACGACAACTACACAATCATAACTGGCGAGACGACAACTAGGCAATCATAACTGGCGAGACGACAACTACACAATCATAACTGGCGAGACGACAACTACACAATCATAACTGGCGAGACGACAACTACACAATCATAACTGGCGAGACGACAACTACACAATCATAACTGGCGAGACGACAACTACACAATCATAACTGGCGAGACGACAACTACACAATCATAACTGGCGAGACGACAACTACACAATCATAACTGGCGAGACGACAACTACACAATCATAACTGGCGAGACGACAACTAGGCAATCATAACTGGCGAGACGACAACTACACAATCATAACTGGCGAGACGACAACTACACAATCATAACTGGCGAGACGACAACTACACAATCATAACTGGCGAGACGACAACTAGGCAATCATAACTGGCGAGACGACAACTACACAATCATAACTGGCGAGACGACAACTAGGCAATCATAACTGGCGAGACGACAACTACGCAATCATAACTGGCGAGACGACAACTACACAATCATAACTGGCGAGACGACAACTACACAATCATAATTGGCGAGACAACTACACAATCATAACTGGCGAGACGACAACTACACAATCATAACTGGCGAGACGACAACTACACAATCATAACTGGCGAGACGACAACTACACAATCATAACTGGCGAGACGACAACTAGGCAATCATAACTGGCGAGACGACAACTACACAATCATAACTGGCGAGACGACAGCTACACAATCATAACTGGCGAGACGACAACTAGGCAATCATAACTGGCGAGACGACAACTACACAATCATAACTGGCGAGACGACAACTAGGCAATCATAACTGGCGAGACGACAACTAGGCAATCATAACTGGCGAGACGACAACTACACAGTCATAACTGGCGAGACGACAACTACACAATCATAACTGGCGAGACGACAACTACACAATCATAACTGGCGAGACAACTACACAATCATAACTGGCGAGACGACAACTAGGCAATCATAGTTGGCGAGACGACAACTACACAATCATAACTGGCGAGACGACAACTACACAATCATAACTGGCGAGACGACAACTACACAATCATAACTGGCGAGACGACAACTACACAAACATAACTGGCGAGACGACAACTAGGCAATCATAACTGGCGAGACGACAACTACACAATCATAACTGGCGAGACGACAACTACACAATCATAACTGGCGAGACGACAACTACACAATCATAACTGGCGAGACGACAACTACACAATCATAACTGGCGAGGCGACAACTACACAATCATAACTGGCGAGACGACAACTAGGCAATCATAACTGGCGAGACGACAACTACACAATCATAACTGGCGAGACGACAACTAGGCAATCATAACTGGCGAGACGACAACTACACAATCATAACTGGCGAGACGACAACTACACAATCATAACTGGCGAGACGACAACTAGGCAATCATAACTGGCGAGACGACAACTACACAATCATAACTGGCGAGACGACAACTAGGCAATCATAACTGGCGAGACGACAACTAGGCAATCATAACTGGCGAGACGACAACTACACAATCATAACTGGCGAGACGACAACTACACAATCATAACTGGCGAGACGACAACTAGGCAATCATAACTGGCGAGACGACAACTACACAATCATAACTGGCGAGACGACAACTACACAATCATAACTGGCGAGACGACAACTACACAATCATAACTGGCGAGACGACAACTACACAATCATAACTGGCGAGACGACAACTACACAATCATAACTGGCGAGACGACAACTACACAATCATAACTGGCGAGACGACAACTACACAATCATAACTGGCGAGACGACAACTACACAATCATAACTGGCGAGACGACAACTACACAATCATAACTGGCGAGACGACAACTACACAATCATAACTGGCGAGACGACAACGCAATCATAAATGGCGAGACGACAACTACACAATCATAACTGGCGAGACGACAACTACACAATCATAACTGGCGAGACGACAACTACACAATCATAACTGGCGAGACGACAACTAGGCAATCATAACTGGCGAGACGACAACTACACAATCATAACTGGCGAGACGACAACTAGGCAATCATAACTGGCGAGACGACAACTAGGCAATCATAACTGGCGAGACGACAACTACAATCTTAACTGGCGAGACGACAACTACAACATAACTGGACGAGACGACAACTACACAATCATAACTGGCGAGACGACAACTACACAATCATAACTGGCGAGACGACAACTACACAATCATAACTGGCGAGACGACAACTACACAATCATAACTGGCGAGACGACAACTAGGCAATCATAACTGGCGAGACGACAACTACACAATCATAACTGGCGAGACGACAACTACACAATCATAACTGGCGAGACGACAACTACACAATCATAACTGGCGAGACGACAACTACACAATCATAACTGGCGAGACGACAACTAGGCAATCATAACTGGCGAGACGACAACTACACAATCATAACTGGCGAGACGACAACTAGGCAATCATAACTGGCGAGACGACAACTACACAATCATAACTGGCGAGAGGACAACTACACAATCAACTGGCGAGACGACAACTAGGCAATCATAACTGGAGAGACGACAACTACACAATCATAACTGGCGAGACGACAACTACACAATCATAACTGGCGAGACGACAACTACACAATCATAACTGGCGAGACGACAACTACACAATCATAACTGGCGAGACGACAACTACACAATCATAACTGGCGAGACGACAACTAGGCAATCATAACTGGCGAGACGACAACTACACAATCATAACTGGCGAGACGACAACTACACAATCATAACTGGCGAGACGACAACTAGGCAATCATAACTGGCGAGACGACAACTACACAATCATAACTGGCGAGACGACAACTAGGCAATCATAACTGGCGAGACGACAACTACACAATCATAACTGGCGAGACGACAACTACACAATCATAACTGGCGAGACGACAACTACACAATCATAACTGGCGAGACGACAACTACACAATCATAACTGGCGAGACGACAACTACACAATCATAACTGGCGAGACGACAACTACACAATCATAACTGGCGAGACGACAACTAGGCAATCATAACTGGCGAGACGACAACTACACAATCATAACTGGCGAGACGACAACTACACAATCATAACTGGCGAGACGACAACTACACAATCATAACTGGCGAGACGACAACTAGGCAATCATAACTGGCGAGACGACAACTACACAATCATAACTGGCGAGACGACAACTAGGCAATCATAACTGGCGAGACGACAACTAGGCAATCATAACTGGCGAGACGACAACTACACAATCATAACTGGCGAGACGACAACTAGGCAATCATAACTGGCGAGACGACAACTAGGCAATCATAACTGGCGAGACGACAACTACACAATCATAACTGGCGAGACGACAACTAGGCAATCATAACTGGCGAGACGACAACTAGGCAATCATAACTGGCGAGACGACAACTAGGCAATCATAACTGGCGAGACGACAACTAGGCAATCATAACTGGCGAGACGACAACTAGGCAATCATAACTGGCGAGACGACAACTACACAATCATAACTGGCGAGACGACAACTAGGCAATCATAACTGGCGAGACGACAACTAGGCAATCATAACTGGCGAGACGACAACTACACAATCATAACTGGCGAGACGACAACTACACAATCATAACTGGCGAGACGACAACTACACAATCATAACTGGCGAGACGACAACAACAACATAACTGGAGAGACGACGACTACGCACAATCATAACTGGCGAGACGACAACTACACAATCATAACTGGCGAGACGACAACTACACAATCATAACTGGCGAGACGACAACTACACAATCATAACTGGCGAGACGACAACTAGGCAATCATAACTGGCGAGACGACAACTACACAATCATAACTGGCGAGACGACAACTAGGCAATCATAACTGGCGAGACGACAACTACACAGTCATAACTGGCGAGACGACAACTAGGCAATCATAGCTGGCGAGACGACAACTACACAATCATAACTGGCGAGACGACAACTACACAGTCATAACTGGCGAGACGATAAATACACAATCATAACTGGCGAGACGACAACTAGGCAATCATAACTGGCGAGACGACAACTACACAATCATAACCGGCGAGACGACAACTAGGCAATCCCAGCTGGCGAGACGACAACTACACAATCATAACTGGCGAGACGACAACTATACAATCATAGCTGGCGAGACGACAACTACACAATCATAGCTGGCGAAACAACTACACAATCATAGCTGGCGAGACGACAACTAGGCAATCATAGCTGGCGAGACGACAACTACACAATCATAACTGGCGAGACGACAACTACACAATCATAACTGGCGAGACGACAACTACACAATCATAGCTGGCGAGACAACTACACTATCATAGCTGGCGAGACGACAACTACACAATCATATCTGGCGAGACGACAACTACACAATCATAGCTGGCGAGACGACAACTACACAATCATAACTGGCGAGACGACAACTACACAATCATAGCTGGCGAGACGACAACTAAACAATCATAGCTGGCGAGACGACAACTACACAATCATAGCTGGCGAGACGACAACTACACAATCATAGCTGGCGAGACGACAACTACACAATCATAGCTGGCGAGACAACTACACAATCATAGCTGGCGAGACAACTACACAATCATAGCTGGCGAGACGACAACTAAACAATCATAGCTGGCGAGACGACAGCTACACAATCATAGCTGGCGAGACGACAACTAAACAATCATAGCTGGCGAGACAACTACACAATCATAGCTGGTGAGACAACTACACAATCATAGCTGGCGAGACAACTACACAATCATAGCTGGCGAGACGACAACTACACAATCATAGCTGGCGAGACGACAACTACATAATCATAGCTGGCGAGACGACAACTAAACAATCATAGCTGGCGAAACAACTACACAATCATTGCTGGCGAGACAACTACACAATCATAGCTGGTGAGACAACTACACAATCATAGCTGGCGAGACAACTACACAATCATAGCTGGCGAGACAACTACACAATCATAGCTGGTGAGACAACTACACAATCATAGCTGGCGAGACAACTACACAATCATAGCTGGCGAGACAACTACACAATCATAGCTGGCGAGACAACTACCAGACGAGGCTGGCGTAGCGTTCTATGTCCCCTAGACTTCCAGGGGCACAATATCAATTTCAAAATAAGTTATGCTGTGGGCAGTCATTCAGAGAGAACGTACACTACTCTCTCGTTTGAAAATTTAACATGTGCTTCCCCTCTTAACTTGTCATATTTTGACCATTTGTCAAATGGCTTTAATAAAATTCTTATAAAGCCTTTTTTCCTTTTTCTCTCAATGCCTCATTTTTTTTTTTTTTTTGAAACTTATGTGGGAGAGCTTTTGTGTGTTCTAAAAGCACGTTGATTTGAGGTGTATACCAAGTGTTTTTTTACCCACACTGAAAAGTTAGCTTCTTAGTACCCACCTCAAAACTTTACTTAATATTTGATGTTAACACTATTTGTTTGTAGATTTTGCCATCACTCTTCTGCCTCCTTTGTGCAGTGAAATTATGTCTGCAGTTTTTTTGTGGTTTTGTGGATCTCTTTCTTCACAAATTAAACCTTTCCACGAGATATTTGCTACCAAAACTCGCCAAAAACCCTTGTGTGTTAATTCCTGCAATCACTCACCACCTACACTCCCATCTCCTGCAACAACTTACCCCCCTCCCTCCCAAATCATCTTCCCATTTGCAGTTACTAGCCCCACCTGCCTTCCCACCTCATGCAACCCCTTACCCCACCCTCCTTTCTGCAACCACACATCCCCATACTTTTTTCACTTTTGCAACCACTCATCCCACCCACTTCTTGTTATAACTCGCCTTTACCCATCTCCTACAACTACCATCCCCACCAACCTGTTCCAATAGCTACCCTTCCACCTCTTGCAACTACTCACCCCACCCACCTTTGCACTTCTTGCAATCACTTCTATCCACCTTCCTACTTCCTGCTGCCACTCATCCACAACTCTCTCACGTCAACTTACGTAAGCGACCCACCACTTCAACTGCCGCCTGGAGTCACCCGCTGCCTCCTTTACAGGATGGTGCCACCCACAGTCACTATCCATGATGATGTCATTAGCAGCTACCATAACACGATGACGCCACCAGCTGTCACTACATCACACGATGCTGCCACCAGCCGTCATTACATCACACGCTGCTGCTACCAGCCGTCACTGCATCACATGATGCTGTCACCAGCCGTCACTGCAACACACGATGCTGTCACCAGCCGTCACTGCAACACACGATGCTGCCACCCGCCGTCACTACATCACATGATGCTGCCACCAGCCGTCACTACATCACACGATGCTGCCATCCGCAACCAGTTGCTATCATTACATCCAATGTGGGTGGCAGCATTCTAATTTACACTAGGGAGGAGGAGGCTGGGCCCCGACCCAGATTATGCATCACATAATGAGGACCCTACAGGACTGCCCAACAACCACTATATGGTCATTTACCAGACTCACTGAGAGTTTGTCCATCCATCACCCTCCTGGCAGGCCACAAACCACCTTCATCACTGTACTGCCGCTGTACTGTCGCTGCCATGCGAAGCACAGTTATATAAGTTACTACAACAACGCACCATAAAGCACTACATGATGTAATCCAGAAAAATGATCAGCCTATCTTCGTAGACAACAGTTATATCTGTCTGCTCATGTGCCCGCATGAACTACTCTGTTACAGCCATCTGCATTACCTGCCTTGCTTCATCATCGTCTGGCCATGGAGAACCAGCATGGAGACAGGTGGAAAAACTATTTGCTGTTGAACCTCGTCCCCTCCCTCACCCTTTCTGAGGTTCTGTGTAACCACCAGAGTGGGTTTTCTTAATAAAATTGGAAACATTAGCTTAGAGAGCTACCTTATTCTACTAGAGTTACGTGGTGAAAACACTGACGGTGTGCATCTATCTTGTTTTATTAGAGAGTTTAATTATGGGAAGACTCGCAGTGTGTGGCTACTTGATTCTGTAAGAATTGGTATTGGAACAGAAGTTAAACTGTTTCCCTTATCATATTCCATCACACAGGATAACCTTCATAAAGGAGGCAATGAAATTACTTCAGTACGGCACTTAGGATATTTTTAAGCGTTGCACTGTCGATGTACGTACGTACGTGGGAGCATGGGTGTTCGTAAGGTGAGGGTATTAGCTCACTGCATCAGCCCAGCTGGAGTTACAGGGAGGTTGTTCCGACATACTTTAATAAGAACTCTGCTATGATACATCATCGGCTCCACCAATATTAGGGGTCGGCCTGGGTGCGGCCATTCATCAGATCAGAGCCCACAGCCCCGCCTCGCTCACTCGACACACTTTACCCGACCACACAAAAACTTACTGGAGGAAACTCCATCAATCTTTACCGCTTCAGCTCGTATTTCTTGTGATAAGTCCCAGAGTTATACCTTGAGGAGTATTAATGCCCTTCGGCTGACTTGTGACTTGTACCAGATTTATGGTTTGTGGGATATTAAGACTCCATTGTGACTAGCTACAGATTTATATTATATAGGGCATTAAAACTGTTTTGTTGGTTTACAATAAACACAGAATAAATTAATGGAAATCTAACAGTTTACCTGTCAAATCATTAGCAGGAGAAGAGCGGGTCCAGATCTTACCTGTAAATAAAACGAACAATGTTTAATTTTCTGTGTGCAAATCATATACATATGAATAATAACCGGATTTATATAGTTTTACAATTTAACGAGATTGGTATCAAACTGCTATAATATCAAACCTACGAGTACAAACTGCAGTTATGTATAACAGTGTACATCTTACGGACACCTCAGTGTCACTTAAATTACACAGTTTGCAGGTCAGGTTGTATGTGGGTTCAACTGGTGATAAATTAATAGCGTTCGGGTACTTTTAAGTAGGTCGATGGGTGTCAGGACTCGCCGCCTACACATCCATTACACTTACGTGTTAATAGCTAAATTCTATCAAGATAAAATTTTACGTTTTATCCTCACATCAACTAACGTTCTATCACCTCAAGATGGCTAATTTTTATATTCAAACAGTTGTTACTGAAGTTAATTTGAATACCGAAAGAACACTTAGACCGGCGAGGGTGCTCGGTGCTCATACACATTCTCAAGTTAAAATTATTCTTCAAAAACAAATCAAATTACAATAACATGAGCGCAAAAAAATCAGATATTGTTACAAGAAGTTAAAAGAGCCAAGACCGTTTAAAAAAAGGCCTATGATGCTTCCCAGAGGCCCCTACAGGCACCCCAGTAACAATAAAAGCCGCAAACCCAAAACAAGTCACGCACACAAGTTGCGAACGCAAGTTTTCTGCTCTGGGTGACGTAAGGGTCCTAGCCTCGGTGTACAGACGATCGTCTGACAGTTTAAGTTCTTGAGCGAATAAGGGAGCCAAACACTAATTGTCGCTGAATTAACACCTTCACATGTCAAAAGTTTACATGACTACTGTGACTTGCACACTGTTAGTGTGCAAGTCACAGTAGTCATAACTAAGTGTAACTTAATCAGTAATCTTCAACAGAAGAAGCTGACACCTGCAACGGTTAGCAATCATCTCCAGATGAGGAAGACACCAGCGACCACATGCACACGAGACTATATCAGCGACCACCTGCACACGAGACTATATCAGCGACCACCTGCACACGAGACTATATCAGCGACCACCTGCACACGAGACTATATCAGCGACCACCTGCACACGAGACTATATCAGCAACCACCTGCACACGAGACTATATCAGCAACCACCTGCACACGAGACTATATCAGCGACCACCTGCACACGAGACTATATCAGCAACCACCTGCACACGAGACTATATCAGCGACCACCTGCACACGAGACTATATCAGCGACCACCTGCACACGAGACTATATCAGCGACCACCTGCACACGAGACTATATCAGCAACCACCTGCACACGAGACTATATCAGCGACCACCTGCACACGAGACTATATCAGCAACCACCTGCACACGAGACTATATCAGCGACCACCTGCACACGAGACTATATCAGCGACCACCTGCACACGAGACTATATCAGCAACCACCTGCACACGAGACTATATCAGCAACCACCTGCACACGAGACTATATCAGCGACCACCTGCACACGAGACTATATCACCAACCACCTGCACACGAGACTATATCAGCGACCACCTGCACACGAGACTATATCAGCGACCACCTGCACACGAGACTATATCAGCAACCACCTGCACACGAGACTATATCAGCAACCACCTGCACACGAGACTATATCAGCGACCACCTGCACACGAGACTATATCAGCAACCACCTGCACACGAGACTATATCAGCGACCACCTGCACACGAGACTATATCAGCGACCACCTGCACACGAGACTATATCAGCAACCACCTGCACACGAGACTATATCAGCGACCACCTGCACACGAGACTATATCAGCGACCACCTGCACACGAGACTATATCAGCGACCACCTGCACACGAGACTATATCAGCAACCACCTGCACACGAGACTATATCAGCGACCACCTGCACACGAGACTATATCAGCGACCACCTGCACACGAGACTATATCAGCAACCACCTGCACACGAGACTATATCAGCGACCACCTGCACACGAGACTATATCACCAACCACCTGCACACGAGACTATATCAGCAACCACCTGCACACGAGACTATATCAGCAACCACCTGCACACGAGACTATATCAGCGACCACCTGCACACGAGACTATATCAGCAACCACCTGCACACGAGACTATATCAGCAACCACCTGCACACGAGACTATATCAGCGACCACCTGCACACGAGACTATATCAGCAACCACCTGCACACGAGACTATATCAGCGACCACCTGCACACGAGACTATATCACCAACCACCTGCACACGAGACTATATCAGCGACCACCTGCACACGAGACTATATCAGCGACCACCTGCACACGAGACTATATCAGCGACCACCTGCACACGAGACTATATCAGCGACCACCTGCACACGAGACTATATCAGCGACCACCTGCACACGAGACTATATCAGCAACCACCTGCACACGAGACTATATCAGCGACCACCTGCACACGAGACTATATCAGCGACCACCAGCACACGAGACTATATCAGCGACCACCAGCACACGAGACTATATCAGCGACCACCTGCACACGAGACTATATCAGCGACCACCTGCACACGAGACTATATCAGCGACCACCAGCACACGAGACTATATCAGCGACCACCAGCACACGAGACTATATCAGCGACCACCTGCACACGAGACTATATCAGCGACCACCTGCACACGAGACTATATCAGCGACCACCAGCACACGAGACTATATCAGCGACCACCAGCACACGAGACTATATCACCAACTACCTGCACACGAGACTATATCAGCGACCACCAGCACACGAGACTATATCAGCGACCACCAGCACACGAGACTATATCAGCGACCACCAGCACACGAGACTATATCACCAACCACCTGCACACGAGACTATATCAGCGACCACCTGCACACGAGACTATATCAGCGACCACCTGCACACGAGACTATATCAGCGACCACCTGCACACGAGACTATATCAGCAACCACCTGCACACGAGACTATATCAGCGACCACCTGCACACGAGACTATATCAGCAACCACCTGCACACGAGACTATATCAGCGACCACCTGCACACGAGACTATATCAGCAACCACCTGCACACGAGACTATATCAGCAACCACCTGCACACGAGACTATATCAGCAACCACCTGCACACGAGACAATATCAGCGACCACCTGCACACGAGACTATATCAGCGACCACCTGCACACGAGACTATATCAGCGACCACCTGCACACGAGACTATATCAGCGACCACCAGCACACGAGACTATATCAGCAACCACCTGCACACGAGACTATATCAGCAACCACCTGCACACGAGACTATATCAGCGACCACCTGCACACGAGACTATATCACCAACCACCTGCACACGAGACTATATCAGCGACCACCTGCACACGAGACTATATCAGCGACCACCTGCACACGAGACTATATCAGCGACCACCTGCACACGAGACTATATCAGCAACCACCTGCACACGAGACTATATCAGCGACCACCTGCACACGAGACTATATCAGCAACCACCTGCACACGAGACTATATCAGCAACCACCTGCACACGAGACTATATCAGCGACCACCTGCACACGAGACTATATCAGCAACCACCTGCACACGAGACTATATCAGCGACCACCAGCACACGAGACTATATCAGCGACCACCTGCACACGAGACCATATCAGCGACCACCTGCACACGAGACTATATCAGCGACCACCTGCACACGAGACCATATCAGCGACCACCTGCACACGAGACCATATCAGCGACCACCTGCACACGAGACCATATCAGCGACCACCAGCACACGAGACCATATCAGCGACCACCTGCACACGAGACCATATCAGCGACCACCTGCACACGAGACCATATCAGCGACCACCTGCACACGAGACCATATCAGCGACCACCAGCACACGAGACCATATCAGCGACCACCTGCACACGAGACCATATCAGCGACCACCAGCACACGAGACCATATCAGCGACCACCTGCACACGAGACCATATCAGCGACCACCTGCACACGAGACTATATCAGCGACCACCTGCACACGAGACCATATCAGCGACCACCTGCACACGAGGCTTACACCGATAGATCACTTATTATCAATTAAACCCACTTTATTAACACGCTTTATCACAAATCAATAATAACTTATACTGGTATACATTGCTGGGAGAAAACTATTACCCATTGCTGGAAATTAAGAATGGTTTATTAGATATATATTTGTCAGTAAATACTTAAAATCACGTTTTTTTATCATTTAGGTGACCTCTCTCAGCAGAATTTTGAGACCCAGGCTAATAAAAGTGCCTCTTCTCTCGGTTTCACATAAATCCTACCAGGACCTTCTAGGCAAGGGTCTGCTCCAAAAAAATATTCCTCTCTCTACTATGACCTCCATTTATAAAAGACAAATCCACGACTTTTACCCGTAACAGACCTAGAACTACGTGTCTCCACAGTGATCTTAACATTTTCCAGAGATTTCCCTCAAATTCCCTAACTCTTAATTCAAAAGTTTTCAGAAATCGGCTCCTCCCAAGGAAGAGCTTCTTTCCATATAAAATCACTAATTTTCAAGGTCCTTGTTAGTTTTGAGGGACTGAGTTTATCAGTGTCAAGATGGGTCAACTGGAAGCCATTATTTCTGGACATAAGTCCATTTAAAAGCATCATACAACTTGGGAAATGGAAATGACACATCATTAATCTTATTCTTACGTACACCTCTTGTATCACTTTATAAGAAGGGAAAACCAGATCTGGTATCTCCAGTGATACCAGCTACCACCTATACGCGAGGCTAATACCAGAACCATCTACAGACAAAACTGACACTAGCAGCTATCTACAGACGAGGCTGATACCAGAAGACACCTTAACAAGAGGCTGACACTGAGACCACTTACAAGCAAGGTCAGCCACCTATGCAAGACTAGCTCTAGCAGCCACAGAGACGAGACTGAAGCAAGAGTCGGGGAAGGACATGCCTGCCTCAATACGACTTACTTTGCAACACATCACTAGGGTGACTTCTTCAGTACCAGACATCCTTTCAAAGGATGGGGAAAGAGCCCCCTGAAATTAGAGTTTCTTTTCCTTTCCTCAGGAGGCCTGGTCACAGACCGGGCCGCGGGGGCGTTGACCCTCGAAACTCTCTCCAGGTAAACTCCAGATCAATTTTATTACCTCCCATATCCCAGGCGCTATATGACTCATACGAGTTAAGTTTACTGATTATATTCATAGGGAAAAGCTAAATCCGTAAGGGCCACACAGCGCCTGGGGGATGGAGGTAATCAAGAGGAAGGTAGATTTAAGATTTCCACATATATAATAATAATTATAAAGAAAAATGATAAACCAAGTGCTTTCTGTTTTCAACACAAGATCATTCCATATAATCTATATACGAAGTTTCTTAAATGTTAAAGCAATAAATTACGACAAATGTTGAAGATAATAAAAGCATCTATCGTGTTGAATCAGTGTTTGATGTAGCAGGTGGGTGGGAGGGCGGCGCGACAGAGAGCAGGTGATGGAGTAACTCACCTCATTAAATTCCACAACGCAGTGACAGCTTGCGTGTGTGCTGGCTCAGCGGCAGCACTCAACACCTGTTTCATTGCTAATGTAACGTGTGTAACACTGACCCCCATCATGCACGCAAGGGTACGTGCGTTATTTACCACTTATTAAAGGCACTTGTCGATAGAACTTGATCTGAATATAAAAGTATATATACGTACGTACGTGTATGTGTGTACTCACCTAATTGTACTCACCTAGTTGTAGTTACAGAGGTCGAGACTCAGCTCCTGGCCCCACCTCTTCACTGATCGCTACTAGGTCCTCTCTCTCTCTGCTCCCAGAGCTTTGTCATACCTCGTCTTAAAGCTATGTATGGTTCCTGCCTCCACTACATCACTTGCTAGACTATTCCACTTCCTAACAACTGTATGACTGAAGAAATACTTCCTAACATCCCTGTGACTCGTCTGAGTCTTCAGCTTCCAATTGGGACCCTTTGTTTCCGTGTCCCCTCTCTGGAACATCCTGTCTCTGTCCACCTTATCTATTCCACGCAGTATTTTGTATGTCGTTATCATGTCTCCACTGACCCTCCTGTCCTCCAGTGTCGTCAGGTCGATTTCCTTCAACCTTTCTTTGTAGGACATTCCCTTGAGCTCTGGGACTAACCTTATTACAAAACTTTGCACTTTCTTTAATTTCTTGACGTGCTTGACCAGGCGTGGGTTCCAAAATGGTACTGCATACTCCAGTATGGGCCTGACGTACACAGCGTACAGTGTCTTGAACGATTCCTTACTAAGGTATCGGAACGCTGTTCTCAGGTTTGCCAGGCGCCCATATGCTGCAGCAGTTATCTGGTTGATGTGTGCTTCTGGAGACGTGCTCGGCGTTATGCTCACCCCAAGACCTTCCTCCTTGAGTGAGGTTTGCAGTCTTTGTCCACCTAGCTTATACTCTGTCTGCGGTCTTCTTTGCCCTTCCCCAATCTTCATGACTTTGCATTTGGCGGGGTTGAATTCGAGAATCCAGTTGCTGAACCAGGTGTCCAGCCTGTCCAGGTCTCCTTGAAGTCCTGCCTGATCCTCATCTGATTTAATTCTCCTCATTAACTTCACATCATCTGCGAACAGGGACACTTCTGAGTCTATCCCTTCCATCATGTCATTCACATATACCAAAAATAGCACTGGTCCTAGGACCGACCCCTGTGGGACCCCGCTCGTCACAGGTGCCCACTGTGATACCTCATCACGTACCATGACTCGTTGTTGCCTCCCTGTCAGGTACTCTCTGATCCATTGCAGTGCCCTTCCTGTTATACGTGTGTGTGTGTGTGTATGTGTGTGCGTGTGTGTGTGCGTGTTTGTGTTTGTGTGTGTGTGTGCGTGTGTGTGTGTGTGTGTGTGTGTGTGTGTGTGTGTGTGTGTGTGTGTGTGTGTGTGTGTGTGTGTGTGTGTGTGTGTGTGTGTGTGTGTGTGTGTGTGTGTGTGTGTGTGCGTGTGTGTGTGTACCCACCTATTTGTACTCACCTATTTGTGGTTGCAGGGGTCGAGTGTGTGTGTGTGTGTGTGTGTGTGTGTGTGTGTGTGTGTGTGTGTGTGCGTGTGTGTGTGTTTTATTTTAACGTAGCTATAAAGATGCTAAACTAGAACAGAAATTACAGGGTTGTGTGCGCGCGCGCGCGTGTGTGTGTGGGGTGCGTGTGTAGGGTGCGTGTGTGGGGTGCGTGTGTGGGGTGCGTGTGTGGGGTGCGTGTGTGGGGTGCGTGTGTGGAGTGCGTGTGTGGGGTGCGTGTGTGGGGTGCGTGTGTGGGGTGCGTGTGTGGAGTGCGTGTGTGGGGTGCGTGTGTGGGGTGCGTGTGTGGGGTGCGTGTGTGGGGTGCGTGTGTGGGGTGCGTGTGTGGGGTGCGTGTGTGGGGTGCGTGTGTGGGGTGCGTGTGTGGGGTGCGTGTGTGGGGTGCGTGTGTGGGGTGCGTGTGTGGGATGCGTGTGTGGGGTGCGTGTGTGGGGTGCGTGTGTGGGGTGCGTGTGTGGGGTGCGTGTGTGGGGTGCGTTTGTGGAGTGCGTGTGTGGGGTGCGTGTGTGGGGTGCGTGTGTGGGGTGCGTGTGTGGGGTGCGTGTGTGGGGTGCGTGTGTGGGGTGCGTGTGTGGGGTGCGTTTGTGGAGTGCGTGTGTGGGGGTGCTTGTTTGAATATTTGTCTATTTCACATCGACTGTGAACCAGGATACCTCTATTTCTTCACTGAAGACGACCAAGTACACAATAAATAGTATCAGTCCCAGTGTTGACCCTTGCTGAACCTCCACTCGTCACATAAACCCACTGCGACACTTCTTTTCGGATCATTGCTCGTTGTTTCCTTCCGTTTAAGTATTCCTTTACTCACTGAACTGCCCTCTCTGTTATTCCTGCCTCCTCTGTAGCTTTCGTCTCAGTATCGTGTGCGGAACTGTGTCAAAAGATTCTTTTCCTTATAAGTTACCTCTTCTACCTGTTAACGTACCCCTTAGATACTGAACTATTAGTTAAATCAGCTATTATTTATCTCACTCATTAGTAATCTCCTCCATAGTTGCCTCACCCATAAGTTATCTCACCAATTAGTTACCTCACCTATTAGTTACCTCACCTATTAGTTACCTCACCTATTAGTTACCTCACCAATTAGTTACCTCACCAATTAGGTACCTTACCAATTATCTTGCCAATTATCTCACCCATTAGTTACGTCACCCACCGATCCCCTCATCGTCCCGTTACCTAACCTATCATTCCTTCACACCCACTACTTCACCCATTAGTTACCTGATCCATTGTTTATCTCATACACTAGTTATCTAACCCACTTCATCTCACTCTTCACACTTTCACACTTCGGCAGTCTGGTCTGTGTAACAAGATAGTAATAGCAACAATTAGATTTGGGTAAATTACTGATATTCTTCTTAAAAGGGAACGTCGCTGTGGACAATGAAGGTCGTCTCTAACAGGCGCTCATTCGCCCCACACTTCTGAGACCAGGTCCCCAACAAACTCTTCTGGTTACTGAACCATTCCGTCAGACTGTCGGTGCCAGCAGCACGCGGTTCAGCGTGAAGATTGCAGCCTGGCTGATCTAGAACTGCCTAGAGGAGCCCATCAAGTTCTCCCTTGAAGATAATAGTTTTTTCTTATTCACTGTACACTGTACACTGTACACTGTCTGTAGTTCATATATAATTTCAGTCAACTTTAAGGCATATTTCCGCTTCCGAAACGGTCGACTAACACACTGGTACCTATTAATTACTAGGTGAACAGAAGCACATGTAAAAAAATATATCCAACGACCCCACCTGTTCAATGATTGAACCAGAGTCCTTTCATTGAACCTCACATCAGCAGAAACTAAAGCCGGGGTTTATGCTGCTTGTGGGCTACTAAGAGGGGCCCTGATGGTATTAAGGGATCACCGGCAACAAGCTGACTGGAGGGGTGTGTCGAGCCAAGGAGACACTGATATTGCTGCCCACTAACTTGATTACAACACTGATTATTGTGTAGCTGAGAGTGTGGGTGACGAGGCTGCAGGAGAGAGTATAGGAAGGGAGGGAAATGGAGTATACGAAGGGACGAAGATGGAGTATAGGGAAAGAGATGGAGGACGATGAATAAAAGTGTGTGAGGAGGAGGGAAGCTAGAAGTCAATGAAGAATAGAGATGCGAGTAGAGGTAGAGTGGACATGTGAGAGGGTGGAAGTAGAGTGGACGTTAAAGAGGGATGGAGAGAAATGGATAAAAGTGTGAGGGGAAGGGGTAAAGGATGTGGAAGAGAGGAAGATGATATTGCATATCATCAAATAATAGTAAGAAGTGTGTAGATGTATGGTGTAGGGTTTGGAGAGGTTTTGGAGTCTTGGCTACCCTTCCCATTTCATAGACTCTGCCCTCTCACGTGCTAAACGTAATTTCTTCTCTCCCAAACTCTCTACTCCTGGGAACTCTTCTGTCCTCTGCCTTCCCTACATTTCCGGTCTTTCTAATCTCAACAATTCTCTCCGTCCCTTAGACATCAAGCTTACTTTCCGCCAGACTAACACTCTTTGCATTAATCTCGTTCATACCTCTCCTCCCTCTACAGATGTTTCTGGTGTCTACTCTATTTCTTGTACTCCTGTCCTCTTCAATACTTTGGAGAAACTGGCCGATCTCTTTCTGATAGGCTTAGGTAGCACAAAAATAGTGTTAGGCTTGCCGACACTAACAATGCTCTTTTCTGTCACGTCAGAGATCATAGCCATCCTATTGACTGGTCTTCTGCTAAAACTGTCTTCCCTACTTCCAACTTTAACAGTCGCCGTCTAGTTGAATCCTCTCTAATACACAACTTTCCTTGTATGAATCTTAGCCCTGGCTTCGTCTCTGTAGACGCCTTCCTCTCCCACTACATTGTAAAATGCTCCAAACTTCAGAACACCCGTGACTTAACCTGATTCCTCATTTTTTCTTCTTCTCCCTCTTCCCCTTTCCTCTTTCCTTTTTTTGTCTTTCTTCTGTCGCGTGTTTCTGTTCCTTCATTATTTATTTCATCACTTTCCCTTCCCTCCACCTCTGTGCACTTGCTCTCCCTCTGTGGGCACCTAGCTCCCTTGTGGGCACCTAGCTCCCTTGCAGTGCTCCCCTGTCTTTATATTTGACTGGCTCCTCCTTAGTTCCCCACTACTACCACTACTACTACTACTACTACTACTACTACTACTACCACTACTACTACTACTACTACTACCACTACTACTACTACTACCACCACTACCTCTTCCTGCCTATATATAGCCGTCGTGCTCCACTTCTGGTTAGTGTGACTTTGTAAATGGTCCAAGTCGGACCGAAACGTCGTCGTAAGCTCCTCTCTTCTATGTGCGGGTTATTTGTGTATTGGAGTGGTGTGATGGGCGTGGAGTGGAGGGTGTGGAGTGGAGGGTATGACGGGGTGTGAAGGGTGTGAGAGTGGAGGGTGTGGAGTGGGGAGGGTGTTGTGTGGGGGTGTGGAGTGGGGAGGGTGTTGTGTGGGGGTGTGGAGAAGGAGGGTGTGCAAGTGGAGCAAGATTACACCAAAGTCTATATTTCCTCATTCTACACTACCTGCTTGTAGTGAGTATTCATCCAACCTGTAATGGGTGGCACCTGGCATCCAGTACACAAGCACACACACCTGGCCACACTTTCATCATCCAGGTCTCGCCGGGTCTGCTCCACCTCCATTAATTTGAATTTATACACATGACACATCTCGTGTGATGAAATACGTAATCACACAAAGTAGCACCAAAATGTTGTAGCTTCCACTTTTATTAAATTAAAAACAGAATTTCAATAAAGGCGCGTTAGGTATATTTTAAGAGGACATTCCCAGCTCTATAGACATCAGGGAGCAATGGATAAGAAAATGGTGGCTGGATGGGATAGTCTGTTTTTTTCAGGAGATGCAGAAGACAATAGGGGTCAGAGGAATGTTGTTTTTCCCATCAAGAACAAGTAATATAGTAATGCAGATAGAACGTTTTATTTGGTTGGCCACCAAAGTTAGGAGGCATCTGTAGCTGAGTGGCTTAAGAAGCCAGGTCACCCGTGGAAAACGGGTGACCTGGGTTCGAACCCTGCTGGCTGCGTTTTTCTTGGCTTTACAGTTTGTGTATGTTCATATATATATATATATATATATATATATATATATATATATATATATATATATATATATATATATATATATATATATATATATATCAATAACAACACTGCGACTAGCCGAGGATTCGAACTCATGTCGTTTTGGCCCTGCTTTGCTGTGAGCGAAAATCACATGACGCCTTAACCCACTAAACCACCCAATCCTACAAGAACCAAGCACCCACCCAAGCTAGGTGTGTTACTCTTGGTCGGAGGACATACGGTCGTGTGGGTGCCTGTAAGCTAATTTCATTCTTATCCCCGTTTGGTGTACTAGCCTCCACAAGCAGTATGTATATTATTGTGACCACGAACAAGTGGTACTGAATCAATTTATTTATTTATTTTTATTAATACATCGGCCGATTCCCACCAAGGCAGGGTGGCCCTAAAAAGAAAAGCTTTCATCATCATTCACTCCGTCACTGTCTTGCCAGAAGGGTGCTTTACACTACAGTTATAAAACTGCAACATTAACACTCCTCCTTCAGAGTGCAGACACTGTACTTCCCATCTCCAGGACTTAGGTCCGTCCTGCCGGTTTCCCAGAATCCCTTCATAAATGTTACCCTGCTCACACTCCAACAGCACGTCAAGAATTGAAAACCATTTGTCTCCATTCACTCCTATCAAATACGCTCAGGCATGCTTGCTGGAAGTCCACGCCCCTCTCACACAAAACCTCCTTTACCCCTCCCTTCACCTTTCCCAGGCCGACCTCTACTCTCGAAGTCATTCTATTTTGTTCATATCCTCTCTACATGTCCAAAACACCTCAACAACCTCTCCTCAGCCCTCTGGATAATAGTTTTGGCAATTCCGCACCTCCTTTTAATTTCCAAACTACGAATTCTCTGCATTATATTCACATCACATATTGCCCTTAGACATGACATCTCAACTGCCTCCAGCCTTCTCCTTGTTGCAACATTCACCACACATGCTTCACACCCATTTAAGAGTGTTGGTATAACTATACTCTCATGCATTCCCCTCTTTGCTTCCACTGACAAAGTTCTTTGTCTCCACAGACTCCTAAGTGCACCACTCACCCTTTTCCCCTCATCAATTCTATGATTCACCTCATCTTTCACAGACCCTTCTGCTAACACATCCACTCCTAAATATCTGAATACCTTACCCTTCTCTATACTCTCTCCCTCTAATCTGATATCCAATCTTTCGTCACCTGATCTTTTTGTTACCCTCATCACCTTACTCTTTCCTATGTTCACTTTTAATTTTCTTATTTTACGTACCCTACCAAACTCATCCACCAATCTCTGCAACTTCTCTTCAGAATCTCCCAAAAGCACAGTGTCATCAGCAAAGAGCAACTGTGACAACTTTCACTTTGTGTTAGATTATTTATCATATAAGCCCACACCTTTTGTCAAGACCCACGCATTCATTGCTCTTACAACCCCATCTATAAATATATTGAACAACGATGGTGACATCACACATCCTTGTCTAAGGCCTACTTTTACTGGGAAATAATCTCCCTCTCTCCTATATACTCTAACCTGAGCCTCACTATCCTCGTAAAAACTCTTCACTGCTTTCAGTAACCTACCTCCTATTCCTTACACCTGCAACATCTGCCACATTGCACCCATATCCACTCTGTCATACGCCTTTTCCAAATCCATAAATGCCACAAAAACCTCTCTACCCTTATCTAGATAGTTTTCACTTATATGTTTTACTGTAAACACCTGGTCCACACACCCCCTACCTTTCCTAAAGCCTCCTTGTTCATTTGCTATCTGCTCTCTGCCAATCCCTAGGTACCTTACCCTCTTCCATACATTTATTAAATAATTGCACCAACCTCTCCAAAACTATATCCCCACCTGCTTTTAACATTTCTATCTTCATCCCATCAATCCCAGCTGCCTTACCACATTTCATTCTACCCACCGCCTCACGAACTTTAATATAGTTATCCATTAACGATATTATTTAGCAACTCAATAAAAAAATCGAAGCAATTAGGCTCTGGTAGAATTGTAAAAGGTCCACCAGACATGGTTCTTCAACTACGGCCTCATTAGCTGCCCATAAATTTTGCGGAAACTAATGGAAAAGATAATTAGGAGACAAAATCGTAACCTTCACGGGGAAAAAAAATCCTTAAAGAAAAATTAGCATGAGCTTCAAAAAATAAAAGATTCTGCTTAAATAGGTAAACCCGTTTTGTTGAGGGTTAGACCCACCTAGTGGGAAGGTGAACTTACCTAGTGGCTAGATAAACCCCACCTAGTGGGAAGGTGAAGTTACCTAGTGGCTAGATAAACCCCACCTAGTGGGAAGGTGAACTTACCTAGTGGCTAGATAAACCCCACCTAGTGGGAAGGTGAACTTACCTAGTGGCTAGATAAACCCCACCTAGTGGGAAGGTGAACTTACCTAGTGGCTAGATAAACCCCACCTAGTGGGAAGGTGAGCTTACCTAGTGGCTAGATAAACCCCACCTAGTGGGAAGTTAACATACCTCTTGGCTAGGTAAACCCACCTAGTGGGAAGGTGAACTTACCTAGTGGCTAGGTAAACCCCACCTAGTGGGTAAACCCACATATAAAGTAAAAATTATACGTATACAGTAATAATTAAACATATACAGTAATAATTATAATGTTTGAGGGATAATCTTATTAAGACAAATTATCATGTTTGAGAAATGATAATCATTATAATCGTGGGAAAGCAATAAACTACTAAGGGTGATTAAACTCCCTGTTACCATGCAGTGGTTAGGTTTGATCCGAGGAATGGGAAGCTAGCCTTTATAGTCAGGTAACTGGCTTTGTGACCGCTATAATCAGGTACTTGGTTCTGTAACCGCTATAGTCAGGTAACTGGCTCTGTGACCGCTATAGTCAGGTAACTGGCTCTGTGACCGCTATAGTCAGGTAACTGGCTCTGTGACCGCTATAGGCAGGTAATTGGCTCTGTGCCCGCTGTCGTCAGGTAACTGGCTATGTGACCGCTATAGCCAGGTAACTGGCTAAGTAACCGTTATAGTCAAGTAACTGGCTATGTGGCCGCTATAGTCAGGTAACTGGTTGTGACAGTTATAGTCAAGTAACTGGCTATGTGGCCGCTATAGTCAGGTAACTGGCTATGTGGCCGCTAGTGAAGATGGTAGTGGGGGCCACTTGTGAAGATGGTAGTGGGGGTGAACTACTGAAGATTGTAGTGGTGACCACTAGTGAAGATGGTAGTGGGGACCACTAGTAAAGATGGTAGTGGGGACCACTAGTGAAGATGGAAGTGGGGACCACTAGTGAAGATGGTAGTGGGGACCACTAATGAAGATGGAAGTGGGGGCGACTACTGAAGATGGTAGTGGGGACCACTAGTGAAAATGGTAGTGGGGACCACTTGTGAACATGGTAATGGTGACCACTAATGAAGACGGTAGTGGGGGCGACTACTGGAGATGTTAGTGGGGACCACTAGTGAAGATGGTAGTGGGGACCACTAGTGAAGATGGTAGTGGTTACCACTAGTGAAGATGGCAGCGGAGATCACTAGTTAAGATGGTAGTGGGGACCACTAGCGAAGATGGTAGTGGGGACCACTAGTGAAGATGGTAGTGGGGACCACTAGTGAAGATGGTAGTGGGGACCACTAGTGAAGATGGTAGTGGGTACCACTAGTGAAGATGGTAGTGGTTACCACTAGTAAAGATGGTAACGGGGACCACTAGTTAAGATGGTAGTGGGGAACACTAGTGAAGATGGTATTGGGGACTACTAGTGAAGATGGTAGTGTGGACCACTAGTGAAGATGGCAGTGGGGACCACTAGTGAAGATGGCAGTGGGGACCACTAGTGAAGATGGTAGTGGGGACCACTAGTGAAGGTGGTAGTAGGGACCACTAGTGAAGGTGGTAGTAGGGACCACTAGTGAAGGTGGTAGTGGGGACCACTAGTGAAGATGGTAGGGGGAAACACCAGTGAAGATTGTAGTGGGGACCACTAGTGAAGATTGTAGTGGGGACCACTAGTGAAGATGGTAGTGGGGACCACTAGTGAAGATGGTAGTGGGGACCACTGGTGAAGATGGTAGTGGGGACCACTAGGGAAGATGGTAGTGGGGACCACTAGTGAAGGTGGTAGTAGGGACCACTAGTGAAATTGGTAGTGGGGACCACTAGTGAAGATGGTAGTGGGGACCACTAGTGAAGATGGTAGTGGGGACCACTAGTGAAGATGGTAGGGGGAAATACTAGTGAAGATGGTAGTGGGGACCACTAGCGAAGATTGTAGTGGGGACCACTAGTGAAGATGGTAGTGGGGACCACTAGTGAAGATGGTAGTGGGGACCACTGGTGAAGATGCTAGTGGGGACCACTAGCGAAGATGGTAAGAACATAAGAACGAAGGAACACTGCAGAAGGCCTACTTGCCCATGCGAGGCAGGTCCAAGTCTCCTACCGGCTTAAGCCAATGCACCCAACCTAGTCAGGTCAGGTCACATTGACTTAAGGGAGGAACACGGCAACCGACCTGGTAGCACAAGCTATCAGGTCCAACTCACACCCACCCACATCCACTCATGTATTTATCCAACCTATTTTTAAAGCTACACAACGTTCTGGCCTCTATAACTGTACTCGGGAGTTTGTTCCACTCATCCACAACTCTATTACCAAACCAGTACTTTCCTATATCCTTCCTGAATCTGAATTTTTCAAACTTAAAACCATTGCTGCGAGTCCTGTCTAGGATAGATATTTTCAGCACACTATTTACATCCCCTTTATTTATTCCTGTCTTCCATTTATACACCTCAATCATATCCCCCCTAATTCTACGTCTTTCTAGAGAGTGCGGATTCAGTGCCCTTAGTCTATCCTCATAGGGAAGGTTTCTGATACATGGGATCAACTTTGTCATCCTCCTTTGTACATTTTCCAGAGAATTTATATCCATCCTGTAATACGGTGACCAAAACTGTGCAGCATAATCTAAATGAGGCCTAACCAAGGATGTATAGAGTTGAAGAACAACCTGAGGACTCCTATTATTTATGCTTCTTGATATGAAGCCAAGGATTCTATTAGCTTTATTGCGAACACTTATGGTTTCAGATTACTGCTAACCAGAACTCCTAAATCTTTTTCGCAATCCGTAATATTAAGATCTACATTATTTAGTTTATATGTGGCATGGTTATTGTCCTGTCCAACATTTAGAACTTTGCATTTGTCTATATTAAACTGCATCTGCCACTTCTCCGACCACTGCATCAGTCTATTCAAATCTTCCTGGAGTGCTCGAATGTCCTCGTCAGAATGAATTCGACGGCCTATTTTGGTGTCATCGGCAAACTTGCCGATGTCGCTCTTTATGCCCTCATCTATGTCGTTTATGTAGATTGTGAACAGCAGGGGGCCCAACACTGACCCCTGTGGAACACCGCTCGTAACGCTTCCCCACTCTGATTTCTCCCCATTTATGCAAACTCTCTGCTGCCTATTTGTCAACCATGCCTCTATCCAGGAAAAAATTTCTCCTCCTATTCCATGCGCTTTAGTTTTCCTCAATAGTCTCTGATGTGGGACCCTGTCAAAAGCCTTACTGAAGTCCATATACACAATATCATATTCATTACCATGATCTACCTCCTCAAATACCCTAGTGAAAAAAGTTAATAAATTCGTAAGGCAGGAACGCCCCTTTGTAAAACCATGCTGAGATTCGTTGATTAATTTATGTTTTTTAAGGTGGCTACGAACTGCCTCGGCAATTATTGATTCCATAAATTTTCCCACTATGGAGGTTAGGCTTATTGGTCTATAGGTAGTGGGGACCAATAGTGAAGATGGTAGTGGGGACCACTAGTGAAGATGGTAGTGGGGACCACTAGTGAAGATGGTAGTGGGGACCACCAATGAAGATGGTAGTGGGGACCACTAGTGAAGATGGTAGTGGGGACCATTAGTGAAGATGGTAGTGGGGACCATTAGTGAAGATGGTAGTGGGGACCACTAGTGAAGATGGTAGTGGGGACCACCAATGAAGATGGTAGTGGGGACCACTAGTGAAAATGGTAGTGGGGACCACTAGTGAAGATGGTAGTGGGGATCACTAGTGAAGATGGTAGTGGGGACCACTAGTGAAGATGGTAGTGGCGACCACTAGTGAAGATGGTAGTGGGGACTACTAGTGAAGATGGTAGTGGGTACCACTAGTGAAGATGGTAGTGGGGACCACTAGTTAAGATGGTAGTGGGGACAACTAGTGAAGACTGTAGTGGGGACCACTAGTGAAGATGGTAGTGGGGACCACTAGTGAAGATGGTAGTGGGGACCACTGGTGAAGATGGTAGTGGGGAACACTAGTGAAGATGGTAGTGGGGACCACTAGTGAAGGTGGTAGGGGGAAATACTAGTGAAGATGGTTGTGGGGACCACTAGCGAAGATTGTAGTGGGGACCACTAGTGAAGATGGTAGTGGGGACCACTAGTGAAGATGGTAGTGGGGACCACTGGTGAAGATGGTAGTGGGGACCACTAGTGAAGATGGTAGTGGGGACCAATAGTGAAGATGGTAGTGGGGACCACTAGTGAAGATGGTAGTGGGGACCACTAGTGAAGATTGTAGTGGGGACCACTAGTGAAGATGGTAGTGGGGACCACTAGTGAAGATGGTAGTGGGGACCACAGGTGAAGTTGGTAGTGGGAACCACTAGTGAAGATGGTAGTGGGGACCACTAGTGAAGATGGTAGTGGGGACCACTAGTGAAGATTGTATTGGGGACCACTAGTGAAGATGGTAGTAGGGACCACTAGTGAAGATGGTAGTGGGGACCACTGGTGAAGATGGTAGTGGGGAAAACTAGTGAAGATGGTAGTGGGGACCACTAGTGAAGATGGTAGTGGGGACCATTATTGAAGATGGTAGTGGAGACCACTAGTGAAGATGGAAGTGGGGGCCACCAATGAAGATGGTAGTGGGGACCACTAGTGAAGATGGTAGTGGGGACCACTAGTGAAGATGGTAGTGGGGACCACTAGTGAAAATGGTAGTGGGGACCACTAGTGAAGATGGTAGTGGGGACCATTAGTGAAGATGGTAGTGGGGACCACTAGTGAAGATGGAAGTGGGGGCCACCAATGAAGATGGTAGTGGGGACCACTAGTGAAGATGGTAGTGGGGACCACTAGTGAAGATGGTAGTGGGGACCACTAGTGAAGATGGTAGTGGGGATCATTAGTGAAGATGGTAGTGGGGACCACTAGTGAAGATGGAAGTGGGGGCCACCAATGAAGATGGTAGTGGGGACCACTAGTGAAAATGGTAGTGGGGACCACTAGTGAAGATGGTAGTGGGGACCATTAGTGAAGATGGAAGTGGGGACCACTAGTGAAGATAGTGCACCCACAAAGTCATCACTTTTGCACCCATAATAGAGTTACGATCAAAGGAAAAAACAATCAAAGTTCTGCCTGTCTCTCTCACACCCACCTCATTCCTCTCTTGTAAAACTGTAACAAATGCTTCACAGAGTAGAGACTGATGTGGGTAATATATTAGCTGATGAAGCAGAGTAAGCTATATTTATTCTACCTAGCTTTCTTTGGGATAAGTCCATTCTTACTAGAACACCGAAATATCTCTCTCTCAGTGTGCGTAAACTGAGAAATCTTTGTCTCAGTGTAAATGCACATTGGTGAAAATATCTTGGTGCATGTACACTGAAAAGTGAGTATCACTTAAATGTATACGTCTGTTATGTATCGAAAGTGCATCATAGCTTGATTGCTAGCACACTCAGCTTACACAATGAAGTCTGTGATTCGATCCTCGGTACGGGCGTAAACATTATGATGTGTGTCCTTAAGACACCTAACAGAGATTATAGACGATATAAAAAATAAAATATGTTTAACGAAGCGAATAGACACAACCTGCAAGACGAGTTGGATTAAGGCAAGGAAAGAATAAATGGCTCATTGGTTGAGTTTAATTTCAGTGAAGTTGTTTATCTAGAAGATGGAACTAAGATTTCCAACCTACAAGGAAAAGGTACAATGACAGAGTTGAAAAAAAGAACTAACTTATTTCCTAAGCCAGTGTCCTAAAACACACAGTATAAAGTCAGCAGCACAGACAATCAATATTAGTTGGAATACGATACTTTGACAAAAACTCGTTCAATGCACTAGCTCAAATATGTGATGATTTTTTATGAATATAGCACATGTGTGGAACCCTCACCGAAGAAGTGCATCCGGAGCAATGCACTTCTTCGGTGAGGGGAAAATGAGCTACGAAAAAGAAAAAAAAATGAGCTAGTTAGCCCTTCTATTAGTGGAAGAACGAAGGAGGGCGATATGATCAGCGGTAGAAAAAGCAGACAAGGAACCTGTCTATCAGGAATGGAACACGAACACGAAGGCGTTGCTGAAAAGTTCACACCCCAGTGAGCCACGAGAATCTCAGATATTCGAAAAACGATCGATAGAGTTTTGAGTCTTGTAGGTGACAAAAACAGTACCTGCTATCTGAAGGCTTGGTGGGGATGTTGCAGTTCCTTGAATCAGAAACACGATCATACAGATATCTTTCAAATCCAGACACTCAGCTACTACGACACAAATGAAGACACCACGGCACGTATAGATACCACTACAATAATACAATACAAATACAACGACACATAAATACCGCAGCTGCAACTACACTGTTACAGCCACCACGACACAGTTACCACGACATATATATTCACTAACTAGACCAAGCTACCACCCTGCACACCCGGCACAGGTGATCACAGCAATTCCCGCCCATCCTGACCTTCTCCCTCCCTCCATCAGCCCAGCTGCCATCCGGGCAAGTCCCCTCCTTCCCTCATCCCTGCTCCCATCCTGGTTGAACCATCCCTCCCTCAGCCAAACTCCCATCCGTTTTCACAGGGGACGTCCTAATCGACATTTCTAGTTAGTTAGGTGAGTCACAGCCCGCGGCTTCCAGGTGCCCTTGTCTGTCCCACAATTCAGGAGATCCCACAGTGAAGTGCTTGGGGAGGACACGAGGCCTCTGGCCTTCCACCTCTCTGGCTCCTCTTTGACCGAAATGGTGCACGAAAACGTTTTGCTCGGATTACGTACCGTAAATTTATGGCTGTTCCCTCACTAACAAAACATTCCCAGAAACAATCTTAATATAAATTTAATGTTATGCAAATCATTAGTTTCTAAAGCCTCTCCTACCAGGCTATCTCAGTATGTTAGAAATATAACTAACAAAGTTGAACAATGCTACTAACAGTTTCTCAACATGTTAGAGATATAACTACTTACAAAATACCAAAGTAGTACTAGTATATATAAGCAAATAAAGATAAAATAACAAATAATAATGAAATATAAATAATATATTGAATAAATAAATAATTTATGTTAAGCGTTGGGTAAGAGAGAGAGAGAGAGAGAGAGAGAGACAGACAGACAGACAGATACAGAGAGAAAGAAAGAGAGAGACGCGCTCCCAATTTGTAGACGAGGAGTCGAACTGTGGTTCATAAAGCAAAACACGGGAACGGTGGAGTTTGAACTCATGGCAAATGAGTTCTAAAACTCCAGGCCAAACATACAAGAGGCCCAACTCCATAACCAAACAGCCAAAGAGCTTTTAATATTATGATTTTACACACGGCCCTTCTGTGATGTGTTGGTATCAGTGGCAGCAACTGTGACCCCATTGTCTCGTCCCACAACCTCCGTCGAAGTCCCGTCCATTCTTTTGTTTATTCATTTGACAGACGTTCATTACGACTCATCTTGGGTGTCTGAACCAGAGGGTGTTGAGACAGTTGGATCACGGTTGCTGCCGCTGTCACAACCATAATTTCTCAATAGGATAATTTTACAAGCAGCACACAAATGCGGCATCGCCTGCCGAGTCATTTGCTTTCGTAGGGAATGATTTTAGTGTGCAAATTTGATGCTAATCCCTCCATGATTTTCCAAGTGTTTATTATCATGCATCTTTCTCGCTTGCATTCCAGGGAATACAAATCAAGAGACTTTAATCGTTCCCAGTAACTTGGGTGCTTTATCGTACTTATATGCGCCGTGTAGATTCTCTATACATTCTCCAGGTCAGCAATCTCGCCTGCCTTGAAGGGGGCAATTAGTGTACAGTAGTATTCCAGCCTAGAAAGAACAAGCGATTTGAAGAGAAACATCCTGGGCTTGCCATCCCTAGTTTTGAAGGTTATCCATCCTATCATTTTTCTAGCAGATGTGATAGATATGTTGTTGTGGTTTTTGAAAGTGAGATCCTCTGACATTATCACTCCCAGGTTCTTCACATTAGTTTTTCGCTATATTGTGTGGCTGGAATTTGTTTTATACTCTGATATAGTTTTAATTTTCTCAGGTTTTCCATATCTGAGTAATTACAAAAAAATTCACTGAGCTTCATATTGTTTTCTGTTCACTATGTCCACTTGGAGTCTTGCAATGTCTTCGATGGATGACACTGTCAAATTCGGGTGTCATCTGCAAAGAATGACACGGTGCTGTGTCTTACATCTCTATGTCAGATATGAGGATGAGAAACAGGATGGGAGCGAGTACTGTGCCTTGTGGAACAGAGCTTTTCACTGTAGCCGTCTCAGACTTTATTCTGTTTACTATTACTCTTTGTATTCTGTTAGGAAGTTATTTCTTTATCACGGATTTTGTGCGCTATTACACCGTGGTCACACTTTGTCGTAGGCTTTCGCAAAGTTTGTGTATACTACATCTGCATTTTGTTTATCCTCTATAGCATCCAGGACCTTGTCATAGTGGTCCAGTAGTTGGGACAGGCAGGAGCGACCTGCTCTAAACCCATGTTGCCCTGGGTTGTGTAACTGATAGGTATCTAGGTGAGTGATGATCTTGCTTCTTAGAACTCTTTCAAAGATTTTTGTGATATGAGATGTAGTTCTGTAGTTCTTTGCAACTGCTTTAATGCCACCTTTTGCAGTGGGGCTATGTCTGTTGATTTTAGTGACAGTGAGATGACCCCCGTGTCCATGCTCCCCCTCCACAGGATGCTAAAGGCACGTGATGGGGCTTCTTGCAGTTCTTAATGAACACGGAGTTCCACGCATGAGCATGTCACTGCATTTTCGTGCAGTAATAGGATGCTAGGATAATATCAGAGATTTTGGAATTGATCGAATTTTGAGTCTCAGTCACATAAAATTCATTTAGATTGTCGACCTTAAGTCTGGTTAACGACTTGCTAAACACTGAGTTATATTGGAACTTTAGTATCTCACTCATTTCTTTGCTGTCATCAGTGTAAGTCCTGTCTCGTCTAAGCAGCGGTCCAATACTGGATGTTGTTTTTCCCTTAGATTTGGTATAAAAAAGAAGTATTTTGGGTTTCTTTTTATAACTACTATAATCATGGGGAGCGCTAAGCCCGAAGGATTATACAGCGCCTTTGAGGGGGATGATGGAAGGTATTCAGACTCAATTCAGGGAACTGGAGCACAGATAAAATTCCCTAGATCAAGAGCCTCTCACCAGTATCAAGGAACCCCCCTTGAGGGGTTGGATTTCTTTCATTTTCATTTATGGCTTTAAGTTCTTCCTGAGATTCTTGTCTCCTGTAAGATTCCTTAAGCTTAAGCTTAAGTTCCATATTTGCTTTTTCTCTGACCAGTATTTCCTTTTGTACTGCAGATATATTGGCCTCTCTCAGCAGCTCTGTGGTTCTTCGCCTTCGCCTGTGTAGGGAGTCTCTCTCTCTCTCTCTCTATAGTTTACATCTTCTCTTTCTTTTTCTTAAATTATTATAATGAAAAGAAGCGCTAAATCTGCATGGGTCATACAGCTCTTACTTAAAGGAATGTGCCTTGAGGCATACTTCAAGTGCCACAGAGTTATTTTTTCTAGGCAAAAGTTCGGATCCGTGTTGTTTAGGATATCTTCCAGCTTGTTTCATTTAGGGCATGGTTGACTTGTTCCCACTGTATGTTTTCGTTACTGAAGTTGAATTTAGTGAAGACACCCTCATAACTAATCACATTTTGCTGGTCAGGAGTCCTGCGTATACATGTCTGTACCTCTATTATGTTGTGATCCGACTGTATTGTCTTTGATACGGTTAGATTCCATATCAGATCATTGTTAGTGAAAATGAGGTCCAGTGTACTTTTTAGTCTTCTTGGCTCTATTACTTGCTGTTTTAAAGTGAATTTGGTGTAGAGAGTTAATAGCTAGTGTGTGTGTAAACGCTCATCTGAGCTGCCTCCTGGGGTGACCTCTAGTAAAGCATTATTTGCTACACTCCTCCATTTTAGGTGTCTCAAGTTGAAATCCCCCAGTAGCAAGATGTTTGGGGCAGGAGTTGGGAGATATTCCAAACAGTCAGTTTTCGAAACCTGTTCCTGGAATTGATGGGAGGTTGCATTCGGAGCTTGTATACAACCACAATGACGAGGTTTTGGTTTTCGGTCTTTACTGTCAAAGCTTCAACTATATCATTTGAGGTGTTTAGTAGCTCTGAGCAAATGAGAGACACTGTGACCTACAGGCTAATCCCCCCATCCCCTTTGTTGCCTGTTTGATCTATCGCGTCTGAATAGGTTATAACCTAAGATCCATTTTCCGTTGACAAAATGATCCTATATGTGGGTCTCTGTGAAAGCCGCATTTGACTCTTGTTTGTTGACGGCTTTAGACCCTGTATGTTTTCAAAGATAAATGTCATATTGATGGATTGTAGGGACTTTGTTTGCTGACATTAATATCTGTTGTTCTGAAGTGGAGGCAATGACTGCCCCTCCACTCTAGAAGTGTTTTCAATTGGTGTAAGATTTTTGTTATTTCTTGCCAGTCTGCTTTTCATGGGGATATTTTATACTGACTGCAAAGCCTCTTGATTTCGCAGGGAGTGGTTGGTGCGTGTGTGTGCATGCAGAATTTGGATCAAACCTTCGAAAAAATTCGAAATATAAATTAGAACGTAGCAATCTCGCCTGCATTCCGACAAGAACAAGTCGAGGAACTTCAAACGTCTTTAGTAATTTAGGTACTTGTCTGAATTTATAGGCGTGGTGAAGGCTTTCTGTACATTCTCTATGTTTGCAATTTCGTCTCCCTTAATAGCCCCTATTAAGGCAGGCGAAATTGCTAGTGTACAGCAATATTCCAGCCCGGAGAGAACTAGTGACCATTGGCTCTGCAACTCATTATTTTGAAGGTTCTTAGTAACCATCCTATCATTTTCTTTGCAGTTGTGATAATGACACTGATGTGATCATTGAAAGTGAGGTCCTCTGACATTATCACTCGTAAGTGTCCCAAATTACTTTTTCACTGTACTGATTGGTTAGTTACTCTTTCCTACTCAGTTGTTTTAATTTCCTTGATTTTCCCATAATGTAATCTCTGAAATTCGTCTTCATTTAACACCATATTTTTCTGTGACCCATTGAAAGAGCTGAACATTTAGCATGTTCTCAACTGATGACACTCTCGTAAAGATTCTAGTGTCGTCTGCAAAGAATGATGTGGTGCTATGATTGATGTCCCTGACCCTGTTATGTGAAAATTACACGAAGAGGAAAAAAAGAACTGTGTCTTAGGTATGACCAACATCCACCTCATAGCCACTTACAATGTGATCAACATCCACCTCACAACCACTTACAGTGTGACCAACATCCACCTCACAACCATTTGCAGTGTGACCGACCTCCACTTCACAGCCACTTGCAGTGTGACCAACATCCCCCCCTCACAGCCCCTTGCAGTGTGACCAACATCCCCCCCCCCTCACAACTACTTGCAGTGTAACCAATATCATGGCTACAAAAGTTGGTCCCGGGGACATAACTGTCACTTAAACTAACTAATAAGTTGCCACTATTGCCAGTTACCAGTGTCCAAATGACCTCTGGGCCTGCTTGCCCTCACCTCTCTCTATATTAGGAATTTCAGCTTTCAATGAAGGGCTGTTGATCTATAGAAGTGGAACCATTTATACATCCTCTGGCACCAGCTGATTACCTCGGTTTCCCCAGGCTCTATCTAGCCCCAACGAGTTTATTTCTTCCCCTCAAGCATAATAATGACACCTTAACTGTAAACTTTCCGCTGAGAAACTTGATGCTTTGGGAGGGAGGGGAAGAGAGGGAAAGAGAGAGAAAAGAGAAAGAGAAATAGAGAAAGCAGTAACAGCCTGGATGATCAGACCCTGGTCCACCATGAGGCCTGGTCTCAGACCGAGCCGCGGAGGCGTTGACCCCCGAAACTCTCTCCAGGTAAACTCCAGGTAAAGAGAAAAGGGGAGAGAGAAAAATAGAAAGAGAGAGAGTACAGTGTAGTGTACAGTACAGTGTAAATGGCCCTCTCTATGGAAAGAGGCAAATGTAGTCCCTGTTCACAAAAAGAAGAGCAGAACAGAAATCAGCAACTACAGACCAGTGTCACTCCTGTCAGTCACTGGTAAGATCCTTGAGACAATAATCTTAAGACAAATGACAATTTTTTGGCTACCACTCACTGCTTTTTGACCGTCAATATGGCTTCAGGAAAGGTTACTCTGCTGCTGATCTGTTGTTAAACCTCTCCACTAAATGGCACCAGTCTCTGGATGAATTCAAACTCAGCTGTGTGGTAGCACTGGACATTGCTGGCGCTTTCGACCGAGTGTGGCACCAGGGCCTCTTGGCAAAACTGCAAGTACTGGGAATTGCAGGCTTTACACTATGTCTCCTCAGTGATTACCTTCAAGGTAGATATCTAAGTGTAGTTCTCAGTGGGACAAAAGTCAGCAAGACATCATATTAGGGCAAGTGTTCCACAGGGAAGTGTGCTCGGGCCACTGTTATGGAATATCTACTTCAATGATCTTCATCTCATCCCAGAGTCCCATGCATTTACTTATCCAAGAGAAGAAATGCCAGCTGCTCTAAGCTACATCAATCACCAACCAAGAGCTATATCAGCTTGGGGAAACCGATGGCAGGTAACATTTGTTCCTGAGAAAACACAAATGATGGTCTCCAGGCACCAAGATGGTAATGCAGGATCAGTAGTAAGTATGAATGCGAGAGAGTTGGTACTCGGGAACAAAGTTGATATCCTTGGGGTGAAATCGGACTCCAAACTGGCCATGAAGAACCATGTTGTAAATCTTGCAAATAAGGCGGCCAAGAAGCTTGCAGCACTTAGAGTATCTCGCATCTGCTCGACGGTAGGGGCTGCAAGATTCTGTACGAGGTGTACGTTTACACCTTGAGTATGCTCCACTTTCTTGGATTTCCTGTCCCCCATCTCATCTGCGACTGCTTAACAGAGTAGAGAACTGAGCACGACGCCTCATCTTTCGCCTGGACCCATCCTGGATAGATCGGTCATTTGAGCAGAGCCTTCAACACCGGAGGGATCTGGGTGGCCTTACTGTCCTTTACAAGGCCACTATCGTCAAAGTACCACACTTATCTCCACTCTGAGGACAGAGAGAAGTGAGCTTCTACACCACAAGACGGGCAGCAAAGCAGCAACTTCACTCTGGCTGTACCCTTTTCCAGAACATCACTTCATCTGAGATCATTTATTCCCAGGATGACTCGAGTCTGGAACATTTTCTTACAGCATGATGTCAACGAAATAGAGTCAAATGAAAATGCTGGCTCACAGATGACTCCAACTTTATCCTCTTCCCTACTTGTATGTCTCATAACAATAAAAAAAAATTCAAATGAGCTGATATAGGTAACAACTCTTCGCTTGTAAATAAAGTTAGGAACCCTTACCCTAACCTTGTCAAACCCTGTGTAAAAGAGAAAATTATTTCCAATTTTTACTTATATTAGCAGAATTATGGCAATGGCGTCCTCAATAACGTGTTCTTAATTTTCGTGTATTCTAAGTGGTTGTACACTTAGTACCTCCACTCATTTTATTCCACCAGTCAACCACTCTGCTAAAAGCTCGTTTTAATATACTTTTTGCTCCATTTTTCTTTATTAATGAGGACTCTTGTTATCACTATTGTAGGTAATAAATTTTTTTTTAAATTTATTCTTCCACATTCTTACGTTACTATAAATGTGTTATTCGTGTCTCCTCTATTCCTCGTATCAAGCAGCGTCGACATCTTACAGGGAAAGGCTAATTAACTCTTTAGCAACGCTATTCTTGCCGAATAAGGCAAGCGAAAATTTGTGTATTCAATAATTTCGCAAAAATCATTCTGAACCTAACGAGATAAAATATATTTCATTGTGTTTGTTTATTATTAAATTATTGTAGACTTATCTAAAATATATTAAGTTGCATTAGGCTAAATTAGATTGCGCTTGTTATAATAAGTTTAGGTAAGTTTCCTAAGGTTCTTTTGGTACAAAATAATTAATTTTTTACATTAACATAAATGAAAAAATTATATCTTTAAACGTATAAGAAAAAATTTGAGAAAAGACTTAATTTTAAAGGAGTTCTTGCTAACTGACCGATGTGGCAGATGTTGCAAGTATATGGAATAGGTGGTAAGTTACTAAATGCTGTAAAGAGCTTTTATGAGGATAGTGAGGCTCAGGTTAGGGTGTGTAGAAGAGAGGGAGAATACTTCCCGGTAAAAGTAGGTCTTAGACAGGGATGTGTAATGTCACCATGGTTGTTTAATATATTTATAGATGGGGTTATAAAAGAAGTAAATGCTAGGGTGTTCGGGAGAGGGGTGGGATTAAATTATGGGGAATCAAATTCAAAATGGGAATTGACACAGTTACTTTTTGCTGATGATACTGTGCTTATGGGAGATTCTAAAGAAAAATTGCAAAGGTTAGTGGATGAGTTTGGGAGTGTGTGTAAAGGTAGAAAGTTGAAAGTGAACATAGAAAAGAGTAAGGTGATGAGGGTATCAAATGATTTAGATAAAGAAAAATTGGATATCAAATTGGGGAGGAGGAGTATGGAAGAAGTGAATGTTTTCAGATACTTAGGAGCTGACGTGTCGGCGGATGGATTTATGAAGGATGAGGTTAATCATAGAATTGATGAGGGAAAAAAGGTAAGTGGTGCGTTGAGGTATATGTGGAGTCAAAAAACGTTATCTATGGAGGCAAAGAAGGGAATGTATGAAAGTATAGTAGTACCAACACTCTTATATGGATGTGAAGCTTGGGTGGTAAATGCAGCAGCGAGGAGACGGTTGGAGGCAGTGGAGATGTCCTGTCTAAGGGCAATGTGTGGTGTAAATATTATGCAGAAAATTCGGAGTGTGGAAATTAAGAGAAGGTGTGGAGTTAATAAAAGTATTAGTCAGAGGGCTGAAGAGGGGTTGTTGAGGTGGTTTGGTCATTTAGAGAGAATGGATCAAAGTAGAATGACATGGAGAGCATTTAAATCTGTAGGAGAAGGAAGGCGGGGAAGGGGTCGTCCTCGAAAAGGTTGGAAGGAAGGGGTAAGGGAGGTTTTGTGGTCGAGGGGCTTGGACTCCCAGCAGGCGTGCATGAGCGTGTTCGATAGGAGTGAATGGAGACGAATGGTATTAGGGACCTGACGATCTGTTGGAGTGTGAGCAGGGTAATATTTGAAGATTGAGACACTTATGCAGCATATGAGAATCTTTATTCAGGAAACGTTTCTCCACACAGTGGCTTCATCAGTCCAATACAAAGAGGAAGGCGTAAGGAGAGGAGGAGTATGAGGTAATCAGTCCCTCGGCCTGGAGTCGATGTGTTCAGTCCATCAATCTTGTAGAATGTACAGCATAGGGCCGTAGACGTCTACGGCCCTATGCTGTACATTCTACAAGATTGATGGACTGAACACATCGACTCCAGGCCGAGGGACTGATTACCTCATACTCCTCCTCTCCTTACGCCTTCCTCTTTGTACTGGACTGATGAAGCCACTGTGTGGAGAAACGTTTCCTGAATAAAGATTCTCATATGCTGCATAAGTGTCTCAATCTTCAACTTGTCGGTTTTTCAAACCATTCATCACAGGGTAATATTTAGTGAAGGGATTCAGGGAAACCGGTTATTTTTATATAGCCGGACTTGAGTCCTGGAAATTGGGAAGTACAATGCCTGCACTTTAAAGGAGGGGTTCGGGATATTGGAAGTTTGGAGGGATATGTTGTGTATCTTTATACGTATATGCTTCTAAACTGTTGTATTCTGAGCACCTCTGCAAAAAGTGATTATGTGTGAGTGAAGTGAAAGTGTTGAATGATGATGAAAGTATTTTCTTTTGGGGGATTTTCTTTCTTTTTTGGGTCACCCTGCCTCGGTGGGAGACGGCCGACTTGTTCAAAAAAAAAAAAAAAAAAAAAAAAAAATAATAAATATATAAAAATATATAAATTTATATATATATATATATATATATATATATATATATATCCAGAGATCTCACTGTCAGTAATAATATATATAAAAAGTGAGCAGAGAACACCTGACTCTTGCTGCACGGTGTTTAAGGGTTGCCTCAGCTCAGGAAATATGTATCACGAGTTCTCAACATTTTGCAATTATCTATTTGCGGTTCCATTAGTTTTAAAATTCTCTACAATCTAGAAAGACATTCCAATTTCATCCAAAAATTGCAAAGATTATAAGTTTTATAAAAAAAAAAACATTCATGGAATTAACAAATTTGTCTCAAGACAATTCAGAGTTAATGGGTTTTATCTATAGAGGACACACGATACATCAGTCATTAATTATTGAAGCAATTCAGAAGAGGTAGAAACATTTTGATCGTGATTATTACCGTATTTTCCCGTCATACAAGGCGCACTTTTTTCCCACAAAAGGACTTGGTAAATTACTCTGCGCCTTTTATGCTCAAGGTCAGGGTCAAGGCCAGGGTCAAGGTCAGGGTCAAGGTCAGGGTCAAGGCCAGGGTCAAGGTCAGGGTCAAGGCCAGGGTCAAGGTCAGGGTCAAGGTCAGGGTCAAGGTCAGGGTCAAGGCCAGGGTCAAGGCCAGGGTCAAGGCCAGGGTCAAGGTCAGGGTCAAGGCCAGGGTCAAGGTCAGGGTCAAGGCCAGGGTCAAGGTCAGGGTCAAGGCCAGGGTCAAGGCCAGGGTCAAGGTCAGGGTCAAGGCCAGGGTCAAGGCCAGGGTCAAGACCAGGGTCAAGGTCAGGGTCAAGGCCAGGGTCAAGGTCAGGGTCAAGGCCAGGGTCAAGGCCAGGGTCAAGGCCAGGGTCAAGGTCAGGGTCAAGGCCAGGGTCAAGGCCAGAGTCAAGGCCAGGGTCAAGGCCAGGGTCAAGGCCAGGGTCAAGGCCAGGGTCAAGGTCAGGGTCAAGGCCAGGGTCAAGGCCAGGGTCAAGGCCAGGGTCAAGGTCAGGGTCAAGGCCAGGGTCAAGGCCAGGGTCAAGGCCAGGGTCAAGGCCAGGGTCAAGGCCAGGGTCAAGGTCAGGGTCAAGGCCAGGGTCAAGGCCAGGGTCAAGGCCAGGGTCAAGGCCAGGGTCATGGCCAGGGTCAAGGCCAGGGTCAAGGTCAGGGTCAAGGCCAGGGTCAAGGTCAGGGTCAAGGCCAGGGTCAAGGCCAGGGTCAAGGCCAGGGTCAAGGTCAGGGTCAAGGCCAGGGTCAAGGCCAGAGTCAAGGCCAGGGTCAAGGCCAGGGTCAAGGCCAGGGTCAAGGTCAGGGTCAAGGCCAGGGTCAAGGCCAGGGTCAAGGCCAGGGTCAAGGTCAGGGTCAAGGCCAGGGTCAAGGCCAGGGTCAAGGCCAGGGTCAAGGCCAGGGTCAAGGCCAGGGTCAAGGCCAGGGTCAAGGCCAGGGTCAAGGCCAGGGTCAAGGCCAGGGTCAAGGCCAGGGTCAAGGCCAGGGTCAAGGCCAGGGTCAAGGCCAGGGTCAAGGCCAGGGTCAAGGCCAGAGTCAAGGCCAGGGTCAAGGGTAGGCTTTGCATTACGCTTTAGCAGCTGTTTACTAACGTTACGTTACAACTACTTACAAACAGTTTTACATTCTCTTGCGCCTTATATGCCGGAAAATATGGTAAACGGTAAACGGGAATCAAAATATCACACAAGTATACTCATAAAATGGCCATATCTGCATCTACCCGCTTCACTTTCACTCTCCTCCGTCATCGAATTAAGAGGCATCTTTCTGAACGTGTGAAGTTCCTCTACTGAGGGTTTTGGAAGTTATTCTAGGTATTCCAGGATGCTGGGAATGCGTTCAATAACTTCGGTCATGAGGAATCCTCACGTCCAAATTGTTCCTAGAATCGTACACAACATCTCGAAATTTGAATCCGATAGGATGAAGGGTTCTCGAGTTATGAAGTAAAGAATATAAAAAAGATGAAAGAAGAGAATAGAGAAAAAAAATCAGACAACGGGTAGATACGGGGATACATAATAAAAATATTGATGACAGGATACAAAAAAGTGAATACTGATAAATTAAATTATTGATATTGATCATTAAAATAATAGCGATGATAATTAAAAAATTGATAATTATAGCTAAATGGAAAAGTAATACAAATTTCAGATTTTTAAAATTCTCATTTCAACTTTCAACCACAAGAGAAAATCAAGCGAAACCGAGTGAGAAAGAAGCCTCATATTGAGTCATATTATCTGGAACAATTTTATCTCGCCGGTTAATGATCCGAGTTTTAATTAGGTTTCAGACTTTCGATAAAAAACAATAAAAAAATTTGAAGTTAGGGTAAAAATACTTAAAACTTGAAAATAGCCGAAGCGGCTAACATGGGGATAGGGAGGGGGTGATGGGGTGAAATGGGGGAGACAAGATAGTAGGAATGGGAGGGTCAGGGTAGAGAGATTGACTGGTATCGAAAAGCGCTTAGCTGGTAAGGGTTGTGCACAAGAGTGAAGACGGTCCAGTGAAGACGGTCCTCTGGGAACGTACTTGCTTGGACATCCCCCTCTTTTCTGCAATTTGCAAGCTCCTGATGATGTGTTGATTGTATCATATACAGTATTAGAGCTATTGGTCTACTTCCCCCGTGGTTGTTTTGCATCCTGTCCTGTATCGCTTGGTTTGTGATATATGCATAATCTCTCTCTCTCTCTCTCTCTCTATATATATATATATATATATATATATATATATATATATATATATATATACAATGGACCCTCGAATTTAGTCCTGCCTTTTCTGTATGCAAAACTCTTTTTATTATTTATAAAATGTATTTTTTGTTAATATTTCCCATAGGAAATATTGTAAATCCAATTAAACCATTCCAGACACCCAAAAATATTAACAAAATATACATTTTATAGATAATCAAAATAGTTTTGCATACAGAAAAGGCACGACTAAATTTGAGGGTCCGTTTGTATATATATATTTATATATATATATATATATATATATATATATATATATATATATATATATATATATATATATAGGGGTGGAGCTGCCAGCCACAGGGAGACCCAGAAGATCCGCAAATATGAAGACCTTCCCCCTTGCTATAACTTCATTCCAATAGGGTCGGAGACCCTTGGAGCATGGGGCAAGTGTGCTCTAAAGTTCCTCAAAGAGCTAGGTGAAAAGCTCATCATAGAAACCAAGGACCACAGGGCGACCAGCTTCCTCTTTCATAGACTCAGTGTTGCGATCCAGAGAGGAAATGCCTGCAGCATTCTGGGCACGCGGCCCACCGCCGGGGAGCTGGACGAAGTATTCGAGATGTAGCTCTGAGTTACCTATGTTGTTTTACTTTCTATCGTATTTTTGTGAATGTTTTGTCAATGTATTTTGTCTTTAAATAAAATATATATTAAATATAGGGGGTGGTAGGAGAAAATTCTCAAACAGCTTCAGAGAGAACCTTGAGTTTTCCCTGAAGCAAGTTTATTCTTTTCTCTCTGAGGATGAGGGTCCCCAGAACAGTTCTAGAGGTGGTACCTCCCTATATTTTTCTTAAATATATATATATATATATATATATATATATATATATATATATATATATATATATATATATATATATATATATAAAAGAAAAACAAACAAGCAAAAAAGTAAAAATGTAAGATATATATACGATACATAGGGAGCGAGGCAGAAGGCGTGATCTTGCTGACTGGTGTTAAACTCCAGTATTTAGGCTGTGTGGTAAACATTTTGCCAAGATTTAGGAAATGCTATAGCTGCTGAATTTTTGTGGCATAGCATTGGTCAGTGTTATCATGGCAGCCTCTAAAGTTCTAAAGACTTAAGTCGTCATAGGCCTTTTTTTGTGGATGATTGACTAGATTTCTTCCCAGTTCATGAGATGGGCCTCTGTACACCTGTGTTGGAGACAGTGTTCTGGTCGTCGATGTTATATACATATTTGTGATCACATATTCTCATTTCCATAATATTGCTTTATTACGACTCCAGAAACCACTCGGGGATAAACGTTTCCTCAATATACTAAAAAATAATCGCATAATAAAATAATCGAGCTCATGAAATCTATTGCTCACAGCTAGCTACATCTTATGCCTCTTCCCTATTTGCATAGTTCACAAAAAATAGATTGTAAATGAACCGAGGTAGGTAACAGCTCTTAGTAGTAAAGGAAATTTTTATCCTAACCTTGTAACAATGTTATTAAGAGAGAACAAGAGAACAAGAGAGAGAGAGAGAGAGAGATACTGTTACTGAACACTGGTTACTTTGCATACTTCAGCTTTCTGGATAAATCAATACGTTTTCTATTCATCTTTGGCAAACTAGCATAAAAGGCAGAAACCCAATCTTTAAAGCTTATAGCCGGTGCGGGAATTCTTAGCCTTTCCCCAACATTTTTTTTTTCGGCATGTCTAGATTTTATTTCACTGTGCAAAACCTTGCCACGTCGAGGCTTTGGTCTGTGTGTTGTACACTGTGACTGCACGATGTACAGTACGTTATGGCGGCTCAGTACTTGTAATTAGTGCTCGAACTTGCACGTTAACGCTTAGTGTTGCTTCGTTAAATGGGTGTTGCCTCGTTAAGTGTAGCTTCGTTAGTATTGCCTCATTAAATGGATGTAGCCTCGTTAGCATGTTGCCTCGTTTTATGGATGTAGCCTTGTTAGTGCGTTGCCTCGTTAAATGGATGTTGCCTCGTTAGCATGTTGCCTCGTTATATGGATGTAGCCTCGTTAGTGTGTTGCCTCGTTAAATGGGAGTAACCTCGATGAATGTATTTTCCTCGTTAAATGGGTGTAATTTCATTGAACATATTGCCTCATTAAGTGGGTGTAGTGTGCATGTGTGGGTGGTGGGTGTGTTTGGGTGTGTACTCACCTATTTGTGGTTGCAAGGGTCGATTCATAGCTCCTGGCCCCGCCTCTTCATTGATTGCTTCTAGGTCCTTTCTTTCCCTGCTCCATGAGCTTTATCAAACCTCATCTTAAAACTATGTATGGTTCCTGCCTCCACTACGTCACTTCCTAGGCTATTCCACTTTCTGACAACTCTATGACTGAATAAATACTTCCTAACATCCCTTTGACTCATAGGAGTCTTCAATTTCCAATTGTAACCTTTTGTTTTTGTGTCCCATCTCTAGAACATCCTGTCTTAGTCCACTTTGTCAATTCCTCGCAGTATTTTATATGTCGTTATCATGTCTCCCCTGACTCCTGTCCCCCTGTGTCGTCAGGCCGATTTCCTTTAACCTTTCTTCGTAGGACAATCCCTTAGCTCTGGGACTAGTCTTGTTGCAGACCTTTGCACTTTCTCGATTTCTTGACGTGCTTGACCAAGTGTGGATTCCAAACTGGTGCTGCTTGCTCCAATATGGGCCAGACGTACATAGTGTACAGAGTCTTGAACGATTCCTTACTGAGGTATCGGAACGCTATTCTTAGGTTTGCGAGACGCCCGTATACTGCAGCAGTTATCTGATTGATGTGCAGCTCAGGAGATGTGCTCGGTATTATACTCACCCCAAGATCTTTTTCCTTGAGTGAGATTTGAAGTCTTTGGCCGGCTAGACTATACTCTGTCTGCGGTCTTCTTTGCCCTTCACCGATCTTTATGACATTGCACTTGGCGGGTTAAATTCAAGAAGCCAGTTGCTGGACCATGCGTTCAGCCTGTCCAGGTCTCTTTGTAGTCCTGCCTGATCCTCGACCGATTTAATTCTCCTCATTAACTTCACATCATCTGCAAACAGGGACACTTCTGAGTCTATCCCTGCCGTTATATCATTTACATATTCCAAAAACAGCACAGGAACTAGGACTGACCCCTGTGGAACCCCGCTCGTCACAGGCGCCCACTCTGACACCTCGTTACGCACCATGACTCGTTGTTGCCTCCCTGTCAGATATTCTCTGATCCATTGCGGTGCCTTTCCTGTTATGTGTGCCTGATCTTCTAGCTTTTGCATTAACCTCTTGTGAGGAACTGTGTCGGAGGCCTTCTTGCAGCCCAAGAGAATGCAGTCTATCCACCCCTCTTTCTTGTGTCTCACTTCTTTTACCTTGTCGTAAAACTCCAGCAGGTTTGTGACACAGGATTTTCCTTCCCTGAAGTCGTGCTGGTTGTCGTTTATAAGCTGGTTGTCTTTCTAAGTGGTCCACCACTCTCCTCCTGATGATCCATGACTTTGCATACTGTACATGTCAGTGACTCAGGTTTGTAGTTTAGTGCCTCGTGTCTTCTGTCTCCTCTCTTAAAAATTGGGACTACATTTGCCATCTTCCATACCTCAGGTAGTTGCCCAGTTTCAATGGATGTGTTGATTTTTGACAGTGGCACACACAGCATCTCTGCTCCCTCTCTAACGACCCACGGAGAGATGTCTGGTTTCACCGTCTTTGAGGTATCAAGTTCACATAGTAGCTTCTTCACCTCCTCCTCGGTTTTGTGTATTTCATCCAGCAGTTGTTGTACCTCCCTATTCTGAATTCTCCACTATAAATACTACTTTAAATCTCATGTTGAGCTCCTCACATATCTCTTGGATGACGAAATGGCGTAAGAGAACTTAATACACAGCTTCAAAAGTAATATGATAAGGAAGAGAAAGCCAGAACAAAATTGTGTGTGTGTGTGTGTGTGTGTGTGTGTGTGTGTGTGTGTGTGTGTGTGTGCAAGCTCTCTCTCTTTCTCTCATTCGTATTTGCAGGGTTCGAGACCTAGCTGGTGGGCCAGCCTCCCGGACTACTTTGATCGACAATTTTGTGCTGGCTTTCTGTTCCTTATCATATTACTCTTGAATCTCTGTATTAAGTTCTCCTACGCTATTTCGTCAGTCAAGTCATTTCACTTCTAAACCACCCTGAGAGTAGAGAAATACCTGGTGTTATCAAAATATTCCTGACTGCCTCGAAAAAAAAAACATGCAGGCTTACCTAATCGCTTAGTAGAAGTAGTTTTCCAAGAAGTGCTCTCCTTGAGAGGCTATACACTGATCCCAGCGCCGTTGCCACTTCTCGAAACATTTCTGGAACTCTACTTTCCCAACAGTGGCCAGCGAAGCCTACAACTCTGCTTGAATCTCCTTCACCTCGTTAAATCGCCGCCCCTTGAGTGCCATTTTTATTTCTGGGAAGAGAAAGAAGTCACAAGGAGCTAGATCTGGGTAGCAGGGAGGGTGGGAGATGACCTCCATGTTGTTTATGGCTAGGAAATTCTCTACAGTAAGTGCTACGTGAGCAGGAGCATTGTCAAGGTGAATGAACCAATTGCTGACATCCACAACATCGCACGTTTTCTTTTCATGTCCCTCAAACGTCTCCGAACCCCGATGTAAAAATTTTGGTTCCTGACGAACGGTTCCCACTCAAAGATTCCATTCTGTTAAACAAGAAACTGAAACAACACACCGACAACACGAAAAAAAAAAAAAAGGCCCTCGACGGAATGACCGACCACACTGAAAGTAGCTTCGCTGATTCACAAAGAATTATACTGCGCAGCATGATGTACGCCGCCCCATATTTCACCCAGGATGTGCGTGAAAATCCATATGGCTCATCTGCAGCTTCAGCTTCCACCTGTGTCCTCTTGATCCTAGTCCCTCTTTATTCAGCCTGCTTTTATGAATTCATCTTAAGATTTTGAATGGTATAATCATGTCCTTCCCATTGTCCTTTCGTCTAAGGTCGTCACGTTCAGCTTTTTCACCCTCTCCTCGTAGGGTATTTTCCGAAGTTCTGTTACCAGTCTGGTTACAAATCTTGGAACGTTTTCGACCAGATGTGTTCTCCATGCTACGGCCACGTCCTCGGCGACAGGTTTAATATAAATCACAAAGAATGCTGAATATATAAAGTCTGTTCGAGTTTCTAAATGCGGTTCCGAGGTTCTCTATCTTGCACATGCAACGGACGTTATACGGTGTATATGTATGTGAAACCGTGGCAATATATTTCTTATATTTTAGGAGTTAGTCCTTTTTTTTTGTTTTATTTTACAGTATTAACATATCAACCGTTTCCCACCGAGGCAAGGTGACTCGAAAAAGAAGAAGCACTTTTATCTCTCACCCCCATCACTGTCTTGCGAGAGGCATAGCTTCACTACAGTTCAAAAGCTGCAACATATCTCCACCCCTCTTTCACAACGCAGGCAGTGTAGTTTCTCCACCTCCAGGACTCAAATCCGACTGAACAGTTTCCCTGAATCCCTTCATAAATGTTACTTTGGTCACACTCCAACAGCATATCGTCATAAAAAACGTTTGCCTCCACTCGCTCCTATCTAACGCTCACGCATGCTTGCTGGAAGTCTAAGCCCCTCACACACAAAACCTCCTTTACCCCTCCCTCAAAGCTTACCTAGGACGACTCTTACCCCGCCTTCCACTACAGATTTATATGCCTTCCAAGTCATTCTATTTTGCCCCAGCCTTTCTAAATGTCTGAACCACCTCAGCCCTCTGGATAATATTTTAGAAACCCCGCACCTTCTAATTTCCAAGTTACAGATTCTCTGCATAATATTCATACATTGCCCTCAGACACATCTCCACTGCCTCCAGTCTTCTTGTTGCAACATTCCCCACCCATGCTTCACACCCATATAAAAGCGTTGGTACCATTATACTCTCATACATTTCCCTCTTTGGTTCTATGGATAAAGTTCTTGGTCTCCACACACTCCTCAGTGCACCTCTCATCAATTCTATGTTCACCTAGTCTTTCATAGACCCATCTGCTGTCAAGTCCATTCCCAAATATCCGAATACACTGACTTCCTCCATACTCCCTCCTTCCAGTCTGATATACAATCTTTC
>NC_091322.1:5228770-5404800 GCF_038502225.1 Cherax quadricarinatus | reverse complement strand
GTTCACTATTAAGTTTAGTTACTGTTAACACTGTTGTTTGGAGCATTAATATTCCTGTGTTTACGATTGTTTGAGTTTCCATCAAGTGAGGTAGGAATATTCACTTATGTAAATTTATCTTCACGTACCCCAGAGTATAACATTTTTAGTGGTTACCCTAATGATGTAATGACTATTTTCACTGTTTCAGGAACAGTGTTGTGATATCCAATTCTTTCGAAACCTATAAATTTTAAATGTTTTTATTTCAGTATTCAAAACATTCGCTGATAGAAAATGGTCCAAGGCTGGAAACAATTTGCAGTTGTCTATAATTTTGAGGATGAGTTGTGTCTAACCATGTAAAAACGTTCTTACGTTTACTTCGTGGCTCAGATTTTCAGACCATCCGTGGTAATGGGGAGAAGGGGTTATTTATGCCTGTGAGGTATTTTTGATTTAGGGAATTTGAATCACCCTTCCCTTCCTCGAATCAAACTTTAATAACCCTTTACCCATACATTCCCTAGGCTCCGTATGGCCCCCTACATTTTTAACGCGTTCACCCTGAATTTAATATTACAGATTTTTAAACAATTTAGATGCATGTCCCAAGAGCTTTATGCTGATAACCTTTTCCTACTTTTCCTTAAACTACCACGAGGTTAAATCCCTGAATATAAAGTTTCAAATCTTCCAGAGTCTGGTCTCGCCCTGTCTCCTCGGCGGCCACTCTCTTCCAGCAAGGTCACTCCCAGTCTCCTCGGCAGCCACTCTCTTCCAGCAAGGTCACTCCCTGTCTCCTCGGCAGCCACCCTCTTCAACTTTACGGTGGGAGATCTGCCACATTTCGCTCCTCGAGCAGCCTCTACCTGGCTTAAAAGGAAACCAGTAATACCTGGCTTTGTTCTATACTGTAATATTCAATATGCATGCACAGAAGATGCAATATGAATATCCTGACCATGGAAACACTACATCATACACAGGTATGTTTTAACCTGTTATTCAAGGAAATGAGATTTAATGTTCACATTAACTTAGGAACAAAATTTTAATGTTCAACACGATAAGTCACTAATATAACTGTATCAGCCATCACAAAAAAAAAATTAAATTTAATGCATTTCTCAATCATTTACTTTAGCAGAAAGAGTCCGAAGTGTCATAAATTTATTATAGTACAAGAAAATTAACAGTGGTAGACATGATGGAATATTCACCAATTTTCCGGAGCATAATAATGAGATGAAGGAATATTTTAGTGAGCTAACAAAGATGTTTGGGTGAACATTCATGCACATGACTCGATTGTTTTTACCTTCATACTTGTATAAACCTATATTTACTTTTCCCTGGTTGTAAGTAATTATACTAGCACTCAAACAGCTTCTGGTCTTTAGACAAAACTTTCTAAATTAAAGCCACGAAGCCTGGTCCATGACACTGCCACTGGAAAGACGTATCTCTGAAACTATCAGCAAGTAGAATATGTATAAACACAGACAGGTGTCTACATTATCTCTCAGTGTACATGTTGAAAGTTTTCTTAACTGAGGCTACTCTTAACTGAAAGTAAAATGTGATATCTAAACTTAATAACCCTCTAACGGGTCGATAGGTTTTAAACCCAGTTAATCATCCAGGTAGACACCAGACGAGCCAGCAGTGATTATGTGAAAAAAAATAATGTGGGGAATGAATATCAGGATAAATATTTAAAAAATTAAAACAAATGTATGCTATCTTGTGTATTACCTACATCACGTTAAATCTTTCACTAGACGACACTGAATAATGTCCCATTGGACACTACACCTGCCAGTAGCATATAACGAGTAGTTTTTGCCTTCACCTTGTCGTCTTGTTTACCATTCAACACACCTGCTATGTACACATGCTTCTTTCTCCTATGTGCGGATTATTTGTTTATTGTTCCAATCACGGTATTGTGCATTTTTGTCTTTTCACCTGCTATAATTACCAGTTATGAATGATACTAAGTGTTAGCTAAATAATCAACACGAGTTTTGTGCTACTGGAGACGGAAAATAAGAGGAGAAATACGGGACGGAAATAACAACCATTACCGGTGCTACTACCTGCCAATTAACGATCACTTACCAGTCAGGCGGCAGAAAGTCTATCCACCAAGAGTTTTTCTCGTGTCATTAAGGTTGTAATCTTTTCACTTCAATCTCTTATTTGTTCGACTTATCGCACCGTTTAAATTATTTAATGCAAACATTACTGCCTTTTCTTCTCTCGACTCTCTCGCTGGCTCCACACCCTACTCATGTTAGCTTATCCTTCTCTCTCCTGATGACTTCTGCTTCCTCTATTCTTCACTAAGTATTCCTTCTTTACTGAAGCTCACTGCCACCATCACTATGATGTGCACTCCCTTACTGAAGCTCACTGTCGCCATCACTACGATGTGCACTCCCTTACTGAAGCTCACTGTCGCCATCACTACGATGCGCACTCCCTTACTGAAGCTCACTGTCGCCATCACTACGATGTGCACACCCTTACTGAAGCTCACTGTCACCATCACTACGATGCGCACTCCCTTACTGAAGCTCACTGTCGCCATCACTACGATGTGCACACCCTTACTGAAGCTCACTGTCACCATCACTATGATGTGCACTCCCTTACTGAAGCTCACTGTCACCATCACTACGATGCGCACTCCCTTACTGAAGCTCACTGTCACCATCACTATGATGTGCACTCCCTTACTGAAGCTCACTGTCGCCATCACTACGATGTGTACTCCGTTACTGAAGTTCACTGTCACCATCACTACGATGTGTACTCCGTTACTGAAGTTCACTGTCGCCATCATTACGATGTGTACTCCGTTACTTAAGTTCACTGTCACCATCACTACGATGTGCACTCCCTTACTGAAGTTCACTGTCACCATCACTACGATGTGTACTCCGTTACTGAAGTTCAATGTCACCATCACTACGATGTGTACTCCCTTACTGAAGCTCACCATAACCATCACTACGATGTGCACTCCGTTACTGAAGTTCACTGTCGCCATCACTACGATGTGTACTCCGATACTGAAAATCACTGTCACCATCACTACGATGTGTACTCCGTTAATGAAGTTCACTGTCACCATCACTACGATGTGTGCTCCCTTACTGAAGCTCACTATCACCATCACTACGATGTGTACTCCGTTACTGAAGTTCACTGTCGCCATCACTACGATGTGTACTCCGTTACTGAAGTTCACTGTCGCCATCACTACGATGTGTACTCCGTTACTGAAGTTCACTGTCGCCATCACTACGTTGTGTACTCTGCTACTAAGTTCACTGTCACCATCACTACGATGTGTACTCCGTTACTGAAGTTCACTGTCGCCATCACTACGATGTGTACTCCGTTACTGAAGTTCACTGTCACCATCTCTACGATGTGTATTCCGTTACTGAAGTTCACTGTCGCCATCACTACGATGTGTACTCCGTTACTGAAGTTCACTGTCGCCATCACTACGATGTGCACTCCGTTACTGAAGTTCACTGTCACCATCACTACGATGTGTACTCCGTTACTGAAGTTCACTGTCGCCATCACAACGATTTGTACTCCGTTACTGAAGTTCACTGTCACCATCACTACGATGTGTACTCCGTTACTGAAGTTCACTGTCGCCATCACTACGATGTGTACTCCCTTACTGAAGTTCACTGTCACCATCACTACGATGTGTACTCCCTTACTGAAGTTCACTGTCATCATCACTACGATGTGTACTCCGTTACTGAAGTTCACTGTCACCATCACTACGATGTGTACTCCGTTACTGAAGCTCACTGTCACCATCACTACGATGTGTACTCCCTTACTGAAGTTCACTGTCACCATCACTACAATGTGTACTCCCTTACTGAAGTTCACTGTCACTATCACTACGATGTGTACTCCCTTACTGAAGTTCACGGTCACCATCACTACGATGTGTACTCCCTTACTGAAGTTCACTGTCACCATCACTACGATGTGTGCTCCGTTACTGAAGCTCACTATCACCATCACTACGATGTGTACTCCGTTACTGAAGTTCACTGTCACCATCACTACGATGTGTACTCCGTTACTGAAGTTCACTGTCACCATCACTACGATGTGTACCCCCTTACTGAAGTTCACTGTCACCATCACTACGATGTGTACTCCGTTACTGAAGTTTACTGTCACCATCACTACGATGTGTACTCCCTTACTGAAGTTCACTGTCACCATCACTACGATGTGTACTCCGTTATTGAAGTTCACTGTCGCCATCACTACGATGTGTACTCCGTTACTGAAGTTCACTGTCACCATCACTACGATGTGTACTCCGTTACTGAAGTTCACTGTCGTCATCACAACGATTTGTACTCCGTTACTGAAGTTCACTGTCACCATCACTACGATGTGTACTCCGTTACTGAAGTTCACTGTCGCCATCACTACGATGTGTACTCCCTTACTAAGTTCACTGTCACCATCACTACGATGTGTACTCCGTTACTGAAGTTCACTGTCACCATCACTACGATGTGTACTCCGTTACTGAAGTTCACTGTCACCATCACTACGATGTGTACTCCGTTACTGAAGCTCACTGTCACCATCACTACGATGTGTACTCCCTTACTGAAGTTCACTGTCACCATCACTACAATGTGTACTCCCTTACTGAAGTTCACGGTCACCATCACTACGATGTGTACTCCCTTACTGAAGTTCACTGTCACCATCACTACGATGTGTGCTCCGTTACTGAAGCTCACTATCACCATCACTACGATGTGTACTCCGTTACTGAAGTTCACTGTCACCATCACTACGATGTGTACTCCGTTACTGAAGTTCACTGTCACCATCACTACGATGTGTACCCCCTTACTGAAGTTCACTGTCACCATCACTACGATGTGTACTCCGTTACTGAAGTTCACTGTCACCATCACTACGATGTGTACTCCGTTACTGAAGTTCACTGTCACCATCACTACGATGTGTACTCCCTTACTGAAGTTCACTGTCACCATCACTACGACGTGTACTCCGTTACTGAAGTTCACTGTCGCCATCACTACGATGTGTACTCCGTTACTGATGTTCACTGTCGCCATCACTACGATGTGTACTCCATTACTGAAGTTCACTGTCACCATCACTACGATGTGTACTCTGTTACTGAAGTTCACTGTCGCCATCATTACGATGTGTACTCCGTTACTGAAGTTCACTGTCACCATCACTACGATGTGTACTCCGTTACTGAAGTTCACTGTCACCATCACTACGATGTGTACTCCGTTACTGAAGTTCACTGTCACCATCACTACGATGTGTACTCCGTTACTGAAGTTCACTGTCACCATCACTACGATGTGTACTCCGTTACTGAAGTTCACTGTCACCATCACTACGATGTGTACTCCGTTACTGAAGTTCACTGTCACCATCACTACGATGTGTACTCCGTTACTGAAGTTCACTGTCGCCATCACTACGATGTGTACTCCGTTACTGAAGTTCACTGTCACCATCACTACGATGTGTACTCCGTTACTGAAGTTCACTGTCACCATCACTACGATGTGTACTCCGTTACTGAAGTTCACTGTCGCCATCACTACGATGTGTACTCCCTTACTGAAGTTCACTGTCGTTATCACTACGATGTGTACTCCGTTACTGAAGCTCACTATCACCATCACTACGATGTGTACTCCCTTACTGAAGTTCACTGTCACCATCATTACGATGTGTACTCCGTTACTGAAGTTCACTGTCGCCGTCACTTCGATGTGTACTCCGTTACTGAAGTTCACTGTCACCATCACTACGATGTGTACTCCGTTACTGAAGTTCACTGTCGCCGTCACTACGATGTGTACTCCCTTACTGAAGTTCACTGTCACCATCATTACGATGTGTACTCCGTTACTGAAGTTCACTGTCGCCGTCACTACGATGTGTACTCCGTTACTGAAGTTCACTGTCACCATCACTACGATGTGTACTCCGTTACTGAAGTTCACTGTCGCCATCACTACGATGTGTACTCCGTTACTGAAGTTCACTGTCGCCATCACTACGATGTGTACTCCGTTACTGAAGTTCACTGTCACCATCACTACGATGTGTACTCCGTTACTGAAGTTCACTGTCGCCATTACTACGATGTGTACTCCCTTACTGAAGTTCACTGTCGTTATCACTACGATGTGTACTCCCTTACTGAAGTTCACTGTCACCATATCACTACGATGTCTACTCCGTTACTGAAGTTCACTGTCACCATCACTACGATGTGTACTCCGTTACTGAAGTTCACTGTCGCCATCACTACGATGTGTACTCCGTTACTGAAGTTCACTGTCACCATCACTACGATGTGTACTCCGTTACTGAAGTTCACTGTCGCCATCACTACGATGTGTACTCCGTTACTGAAGTTCACTGTCACCATCACTACGATGTGTTCTCCGTTACTGAAGTTCACTATCACCACTACGATGTGTACTCCGTTACTGAAGTTCACTGTCACCATCACTACGATGTGTACTCCGTTACTGAAGTTCACTGTCGCCATCACTACGATGTGTACTCCGTTACTAAAGTTCACTGTCGCCATCACTACGATGTGTACTCCGTTACTGAAGTTCACTGTCACCATCACTACGATGTGTACTCCGTTACTGAAGTTCACTGTCACCATCACTACGATGTCTACTCCGTTACTGAAGTTCACTGTCGCCATCACTACGATGTGTGCTCCGTTACTGAAGTTCACTGTCGCCATCACTACGATGTGTACTCCGTAACTGAAGTTCACTATCACCATCACTACGATGTGTACTCCGTTACTGAAGTTCAGTGTCACCATCACTACGATGTGCACTCCGTTTCTGAAGTTCACTGTCACCATCACTACGATGTGTAGTCCGTTACTGAAGCTCACTGTCACCATCACTACGATGTGTACTCCGTTACTGAAGTTCAGTGTCACCATCACTACGATGTGTACTCCGTTACTGAAGTTCACTGTCGCCATCACTACGATGTGTACTCCGTTACTGAAGTTCACTGTCACCATCACTACGATGTGTACTCCGTTACTGAAGTTCAGTGTCACCATCACTACGATGTGTACTCCGTTACTGAAGTTCACTGTCACCATCACTACGATGTGTACTCCGTTACTGAAGTTCACTGTCACCATCAGTACGATGTGTACTCAGTTGCTGAAGTTCACTGTCACCATCGCTACGATGTGTACTCCGTTACTGAAGTTCACTGTCACCATCACTACGATGTGTACTCCGTTACTGAAGTTAACTGTCACCATCACTACGATGTGTACTCCGTTACTGAAGTTCACTGTCACCATCACTACGATGTGTACTCCGTTACTGAAGTTCAGTGTCACCATCACTACGATGTGTACTCCGTTACTGAAGTTCACAGTCGCCATCACTACGATGTGTACTCCGTTACTGAAGTTCACTGTCGCCATCACTACGATGTGTACTCCGTTACTGAAGTTCACTGTCACCATCACTACGATGTGTACTCCGTTACTGAAGTTCACTGTCGCCATCACTACGATGTGTACTCCGTTACTGAAGTTCACTGTCACCATCACTACGATGTGTACTCCGTTACTGAAGTTCACTGTCGCCATCACTACGATGTGTACTCCGTTACTTAAGTTCACTGTCACCATCACTACGATGTGTACTCCGTTACTGAAGTTCACTGTCGCCATCACTACGATGTGTACTCCGTTACTTAAGTTCTCTGTCACCATCACTACGATGTGTACTCCGTTACTGAAGTTCACTGTCACCATCACTACGATGTGTACTCCGTTACTGAAGTTCACTGTCACCATCACTACGATGTGTACTCCGTTACTGAAGTTCACTGTCACCATCACTACGATGTGTACTCCGTTACTGAAGTTCACTGTCGCCGTCACTTCGATGTGTACTCCGTTACTGAAGTTCACTGTCACCATCACTACGATGTGTACTCCGTTACTGAAGTTCACTGTCGCCGTCACTACGATGTGTACTCCCTTACTGAAGTTCACTGTCACCATCATTACGATGTGTACTCCGTTACTGAAGTTCACTGTCGCCGTCACTACGATGTGTACTCCGTTACTGAAGTTCACTGTCACCATCACTACGATGTGTACTCCGTTACTGAAGTTCACTGTCGCCATCACTACGATGTGTACTCCGTTACTGAAGTTCACTGTCGCCATCACTACGATGTGTACTCCGTTACTGAAGGTCACTGTCACCATCACTACGATGTGTACTCCGTTACTGAAGTTCACTGTCGCCATCACTACGATGTGTACTCCCTTACTGAAGTTCACTGTCGTTATCACTACGATGTGTACTCCCTTACTGAAGTTCACTGTCACCTTATCACTACGATGTCTACTCCGTTACTGAAGTTCACTGTCACCATCACTACGATGTGTACTCCGTTACTGAAGTTCACTGTCGCCATCACTACGATGTGTACTCCGTTACTGAAGTTCACTGTCACCATCACTACGATGTGTACTCCGTTACTGAAGTTCACTGTCGCAATCACTACGATGTGTACTCCGTTACTGAAGTTCACTGTCACCATCACTACGATGTGTACTCCGTTACTGAAGTTCACTATCACCATCACTACGATGTGTACTCCGTTACTGAAGTTCACTGTCACCATCACTACGATGTGTACTCCGTTACTGAAGTTCACTGTCGCCATCACTACGATGTGTACTCCGTTACTGAAGTTCACTGTCGCCATCACTACGATGTGTACTCCGTTACTGAAGTTCACTGTCACCATCACTACGATGTGTACTCCGTTACTGAAGTTCACTGTCACCATCACTACGATGTCTACTCCGTTACTGAAGTTCACTGTCGCCATCACTACGATGTGTACTCCGTTACTGAAGTTCACTGTCGCCATCACTACGATGTGTACTCCGTAACTGAAGTTCACTATCACCATCACTACGATGTGTACTCCGTTACTGAAGTTCAGTGTCACCATCACTACGATGTGCACTCCGTTACTGAAGTTCACTGTCACCATCACTACGATGTGTACTCCGTTACTGAAGCTCACTGTCACCATCACTACGATGTGTACTCCGTTACTGAAGTTCAGTGTCACCATCACTACGATGTGTACTCCGTTACTGAAGTTCACTGTCGCCATCACTACGATGTGTACTCCGTTACTGAAGTTCACTGTCACCATCACTACGATGTATACTCCGTTACTGAAGTTCACTGTCGCCATCACTACGATGTGTACTCCGTTACTGAAGTTCACTGTCACCATCACTACGATGTGTACTCCGTTACTGAAGTTCACTGTCACCATCAGTACGATGTGTACTCAGCTGCTGAAGTTCACTGTCACTATCGCTACGATGTGTACTCCGTTACTGAAGTTCACTGTCACCATCACTACGATGTGTACTCCGTTACTGAAGTTAACTGTCACCATCACTACGATGTGTACTCCGTTACTGAAGTTCACTGTCACCATCACTACGATGTGTACTCCGTTACTGAAGTTCACTGTCACCATCACTACGATGTGTACTCCGTTACTGAAGTTCACTGTCGCCATCACTACGATGTGTACTCCGTTACTGAAGTTCACTGTCGCCATCACTACGATGTGTACTCCGTTACTGAAGTTCACTGTCACCATCACTACGATGTGTACTCCGTTACTGAAGTTCACTGTCGCCATCACTACGATGTGTACTCCGTTACTGAAGTTCACTATCACCATCACTACGATGTGTACTCCGTTACTGAAGTTCACTGTCGCCATCACTACGATGTGTACTCCGTTACTTAAGTTCACTGTCACCATCACTACGATGTGTACTCCGTTACTGAAGTTCACTGTCGCCATCACTACGATGTGTACTCCGTTACTTAAGTTCTCTGTCACCATCACTACGATGTGTACTCCGTTACTGAAGTTCACTGTCACCATCACTACGATGTGTACTCCGTTACTGAAGTTCACTGTCACCATCACTACGATGTGTACTCCGTTACTGAAGTTCACTGTCACCATCACTACGATGTGTACTCCGTTACTGAAGTTCACTGTCACCATCACTACGATGTGTACTCCGTTACTGAAGTTCACTGTCACCATCACTACGATGTGTACTCCGTTACTGAAGTTCACTGTCACCATCACTACGATGTGTACTCCGTTACTGAAGTTCACTGTCACCATCACTGCGATGTGCACTCCGTTACTGAAGTTCACTGTCGCCATCACTACGATGTGTACTCCCTTACTGGGGTTCTTCGGTTGTCGACCATGGCATCCTCATTCCTTTTAATTTCATTATATTTTTAAGCAATAATTATATATTTTACGCAATAATTTTCATTATATTTTTAAGCAATAATTCTTTGCTGCTTCTCGCTCCTTTTCTTTTTTATTTATCCTCATCCTTTTTCCGTCTCTTCGTGCTACGCTTCGGTCGCCGCCTCTTCATTTTCTACCTTCCCTTTTTCTCCTCTTCCTCCTGCTGCTGCTGTTCCTCCTCCAGCATCAGCAGTGGGTCGCTCTCCGGCCAGAGTATTAATAATACTCTCCCGCATCTCTAATATAAAGCGGAAAACCCCAGATATTCCCTGAGGAAATCATGGATAATTTTACTTCTGTTCGATTTTCGACGCAGCAAAATGCTTCTATCTTTTGATTTTTCTTAAAGTCGTGTTCTTGAAAAGTGACTGAAGATTCCTTATAAAATCTCGGTTGCTGTGTGTGTGTGGCTATTTCTTCCTCCTGTGGCTACGTAACTCCAAAGTCTGATAGCAAATACTACTACTACTACTACTACTACTACTACTACTACTACTACTACTATTATCTCTATTTCCTTCTTATTGTTACTCCTTCCTGTCTGTTCTATTCCCGTCCCCCTTTTGTATGTATACCTGTTCTCTTCCTGTCGCGCTTCTGTGTGAGTGGTTATTGAATCTGCTCTAAACCGGCTGTTGAATCTTCTCTAAACCGGTCATTGAATCTGCTCTAAACCGGCTGTTGAATCTGCTCTAAACCGGCTGGGGTCATACAGCGCCTGGGATGGTAGGCAACCTTTCTCGATATAGGGAAGAAGAATACAGGTAAAATACCTTAAAGAACCAATCACTGGCATCAAGGAACCTTGCAACTGGGCTATTGCATCTGTTAATCTGTAATAAAAATTAATTTTAATTTTTTATGTAATCGAAGGTATTTAAGAATTATTATTTATGAAGCACTAAACCTGTTTGAGTCACGCAGTGCCTGCGAAACATGATGTAATCGCGTTTGATCTGAGTAAGGGAATAATTGATTCAGTTTTTTTGTCTGACGATCATTTCAGCAGCATCCACGTGTGGTGCCACCTTTGGGAACTCGGGCATTACCTGCGCTTCAGAAGTGTCTTAAGAATGTTCAGAGCTGCAGCTGGTGTCGTGAAACTACTACCACCGAAATACTTCTAGTTTGCAAAGTTTTCTTCTCTAGGTCACCTCAAATGTGCACTCACACGCTCTTTTCTCTTCTCTTTTCTTCTCTTTTCATCTTTTCTCTTCACTTCTCTTATCTTTCTCTCTCTTTCTCTCTCTCTCTCTGCTCGTAGGAGAGTTTAGATCTAGTAGCGACCAACAAAGAGGCGAGACCAGGAGCTGCGACTCGACCCCTGCAACCACATAAGTGAGTACATATCGGAGAGTACACACACCTGTTTTAATGCAAATCGAGACTCTTCAAACCTTCAGCAAAATGGCCAGCCATTTTGCTAAGGAATGGTAAAAGTACCTCTTCAAACCAACGTATCTTCACTTCACAACCTTTATTTTCATATCCGATTTCCAACGTCAATTTCTTAACGCTCCATATCAAATAATTTACATTCTCTCTAACACAACGTATTAAACCAATCAGTAACTTCGGCTCAAAGGAAACCTCTATAATGTCTGTCATTAACCTATTACGTTATGTGTCTCACGCCCACTGTAATCAGTTTTGGTCTCACTGTATAGTTGTACATCTGCCTCCTCTCAAATCTGATAGCTAATAGTTTAGATCGGCACACAGTTCTCCTCCAAGTACTGCCTCAGATGAGGTAGGACATAAGAACGTCAGCTGTGTAACAGCAACGCCCTTCTCTCACTCAGGGTCTCCAGCATCTCCCAAATTACACTCAGGTACTATAACACGAATTGCAGTGAAGCACTGAACCCCCATCTCTTCGCACAGCAACTACGGGAACACCTTACACACACACACACACACACACACACACACACACACACACACACACACAAGCCAGGAGCTTGGACTCGACCCCTGCAACCTCAACTAGGTGAGTACACACACACACACACGCGCGCGCACTCTTACAGACACTCCAAAGTGGCACGAGACAAGTACTAGTGAACAGCACCCCCCAGATCTGTGTCATATACAGTTCTTTTGTCTAATAGTATTTACGAAGGAAAACTGTGTAGATGTCATACGCCCGAGAAATGATTTGCAATACATTTATGTCAGAAGGAAGAACTCAGAGGCAGCTAATGCAGTTCTGAGAAGAGACGCGGAACACATCCATTTCAATGATGCAGACATACCTGTACGGTCTAAGCAATTTCTGGTACACTTCATTACTTTTGAAGAGTCGGAGAATTTTCGTACTCTGGTAGCCCGGCCCTGGACCGGGATTGTCTGATGCTTGCCTGATCAACCAGGTTGTTAATGCTGACTGCTCATATGGTATTTCAAGCACCCGCCACTTGACCAGGTCCACTAGGGTGACAGAACAAAGAAACAACTTGATCGAATTATTACAAGGAAAGATACTGGGGCCCCTCTAAGTCACACACGAACATTGGTCACCTTCATCGATTATATGTCTCAACTACTACAAATTAGAACATACTGAGAAACACTGCTTGGAGAAAGCCACATGTGGCTGTTATTCTGGAACCCACTCCACAACGAAGTGCTATTAGTCTGATAAGAGTGCCCTAGGTGTCAAAGTAGATGTAACGGCCTAGCTAGCTACCTGTTATATACCTGTGAACGGTTTCCCCGGCCCTGGGAAAGATTTGTTGTTGTGCTAAGTGTATCGAGTGTCTTCGATCCTTTGCTCAAGCTAAGACCGTCTTGTTACTCGCACAATTACTAGCAAAAGGGAAATAGGCAGTGACAGTACAAAAGGCACAATGACCTAAGCACAGACTGATTGAATCTAAGAAAGATAACCAAGGCTCCAAACCACTGGAGATCAAACAAATCAATGATCTTCAAAATACTGTCTTGCAAAAAGATTCTGGGAATATATTTTTCTTTTAGTTAAAAATCGAATCTTTACCTTCAAGGGATATACCAGAGCATCTGCCAAGAATGACTAGCTGTAAGAGAGCCTTTAAATTCAGCTCATGTAATATCAGACGTGCTAGGCTTAGGCTTACACAGTAACTGTTTTTTGTTTGGAAGAACCATACACCCCTAGAATAAAGAAGAAAATTTGTCCAAAATTGTCAGAATATCTAGTCTGCCACAATGTTGCAAATAAATACAGAGTATGGTTGCTGACCTATATCGAAAGTGAGGCGGTTGGCAAGCATCTCAGAGAACTCAAAACCGATGACATCTGTTATCAAAACCTTCAGATTACTGCAACATTCAGTGCTTTCTCCGTATGCAGTGTGCCAGTGATCTGTGACAAAATGGAAAGGGGTACCATTCCAAGAGTCACCAATAGCTCAGAAATTATTACGACGGGACTGATGTACGGTAATACGGATTTAGGGGGCAATAATACTAATTTTGAATCCTCAGTGCTTTGAAGATGTCGATCTAAAACCTCGTCCCAGATCATTTTACCTGCCTGAAGGACTTATTGTATATGAAATGGTCAGCGACTACTTTGCTCTCGTAAGCACATTCACGATAATGAGAGGCATTCACCTTTGTAAGAAATGTGAAGACGATGTAATCAGTCCATCACCCTTGAAGTCGTAGAATTTTGAGGTTCCTGACTATGGAACTGAACTTCTCCAGGCTGAGAGACTGACAACCTCAAAATTCTTTGTAAGAAATGTTATCAGTCTCCCTGAAAACGTGCACATACCCTTCATAGATCTCTACCTGGTATGCACCTTTTCTACAATTAATGCACAATGCTGAGCGCTTGTTACTGAAATTAATTATTACAAGTGAAAAAAAACTTGTTCCAATCCAACGAAAAACAGCGAAGGTCGATCACTAACTCATGTGACTATTAAAATGGTATAAAATACCGACAGGTTGTTAGGTAAGACACATATGCAACAGTTAGGTATCTTTATTTCGAAACGTTTCGCTTACACATGATTACAGTCTTGCTTCTACTAGTGGTCAACACCTCACCACCTGACAGTACATAAGGTTCCATACTGTCACTTCAACCTCACATTGTTTCAGACAATGGAACAAATACTCTTCTCCAGGCTGAGGAACTGACCACCTCAAAACTAGATCTTCAAGGGTGATGGACTGATTACATCGTCTTCATATCTCTTCTTCTACCAACTTTTCTGTACTCGACTGAAGAAGCCTACTGTGTAGGCGAAACGTTTCGAAATAAAGATACCTAACTGTTGCAAGTGTGTCTTACCTAACAACACTGTTGCACGTCTCCAAAGTCAGTGCGCGAACGTGCATAAACTGACGGAGGAATATACTAATGCAAAATAACTGACCCAGTTTCTTAGAGCAAACCCTGAGTTCAGGGTAATAAAGGAGCAAGTGTTAGGCTAGTACTGGTAACAGTTCTTGCATGGCATCATTCTTGCGACTTCTACTGCCGAAACGAGGTTTAAAATCAGAAGAATTTCAAAATCTAACACACTTCTGCTTGAATATCAATCACCCCTGAAGTATGCAGACATGTTACAAGACCAATATGCAAATGTTTGGAGTATGCAAGGTTTACCTCAGAACATTCAGCTTCTCTTGACAAATTCAACATGTTGAGGCTGTTACTTGTTATTCCAACGATATTTACATCTTTGGAAACACATCCATCAGACGTCAAACTTTACAGCTAAAAGCAGCAAATCTGGTCTCACTATATCCACTGACTAGACCAGATCTTATCTTCAGATGTCTGCATAAATAATCTATCTTTTCCCACCATTTATATTTATCAGAGAACATGAGCTCTGTGATAATTATAAGTACTCAGAAGTAAGGATAAACAACGATATCACAGGTAACTTACACTGCAGGTTCGAAGAGACAAACTCATTAGAATATCTGTAGGAAGAACCACAGGCATCAATGTTAAATATGAAGAGTGTTCTACACAATGTTTTATTAGATCTCTAAATCAATACCTTACCTATATCTGAACCCTAAACATGAAGGAAGTAAACATACTGTGTTAAGACCTTGAAAAACCTAACGTCGTCAGGACGGCTTAGACAGAGTCAATAACACAAACCTCATTGACTATACTCGTATTGCTTAAAGTCAAATGGGATTAATCAGATTAAACATCCCTATTAAATGTAACATAGCTGTCAATGACATTCTGCTTATCCACTGTAAGGATATCATACAAGACTGTTTTGAAGAGAACACTGAGAATCCATTCAAGACAAAAGCGCAAGAAACTATTGCTTCGCGTGTAGATACATTGCTTTCTAAGGTTGATGGACTGATGGTGTCTAATGAACACCGTGATTACACCGGTGTTTCATTTCAGCTACATGAAGGCTTTCAAGATATAAGAACGTAAAAATGGAGGAACACTGCAGAAGGCCTACTGACCCATACAAGGCAGGTCCTTATCAAAACCACCCCTACCCAAAGCTACCCATTAATTTACTCCCGTACCCAAAACACCAATCAAACCCAGCCCCTCCCACTCATATATTTGTCCAATTTCTTTTTAAAGCTACCCAAGGTCTTAGCCTCGATCACTCTGCTCAGAAGATTGTTCCACGCATCCACAACTCTGTTCGAAAACCAGTACTTACCTTTGTCCTTACTAAATCTAAATTTATCGAACTTAAATTCATTATTCCTGGTTCTTACCTGGTTCGAAACCCTCAGTACTTTATTGATATCACCTTTGTTTATGCCCATCATCCACTTATACACTTCGATGATATCTCTCCTCATTCTACGTCTCTCCTGAGAGTAGAGATTCAAGTCTCTTAGTCGATCTTCATACGGGAGATTCCTTATACAGTAAATCATTTTAGTCATTCTTCTCTGTATGTTATCCAACGAGTCTATATCCATCCTGTAGTAAGGAGACCAAAACTGAGGGGCATAATCCAAACGAGGTCTCACTAGTGATGTATAGAGCTGCAAAATAACTTTTGGACTTCTGTTACTTATGCTTCTTGAAATAAATCCTAGTAATCTGTTAGCCTTGTTGCGCACACTGAGGCACTGCTGTCTTGGCTTTAGATTTCTGCTTACCATGACTCCCAAGTCTTTTTCACATTCTGTATGATGAAGCTCTACTTCACCTAGTTTATAACTTCGAGGGTTATTTTCATTACCAAGAAGTACTTTACACTTGTCCACATTGAACTTCATCTGCCATTTTTCAGACCAAGACATTAATTTTGTCTAAATCCTCCTGGAGTTGTTAGGTAAGACACATATGCAACAGTTAGGTATCTTTATTGTGAAACGTTTCGCCTACACAGTAGGCTTCTTCAGTCAAGTACAGAAAAGTTGATAGAAGCAGAAGATACTTGAAGACGATGTAATCAGTCCATCACCCTTAAAGTTTTGAGGTGGTCAGTCCCTCAGTCTGGAGAAGAGCATTGTTCCATAGTATGAAACAATTGTTTCATACTATGGAACAATGCTCTTCTCCAGACTGAGGGACTGACCACCTCAAAACTTTAAGGGTGATGGACTGATTACATCGTCTTCAAGTATCTTCTGCTTCTATCAACTTTTCTGTACTTGACTGAAGAAGCCTACTGTGTAGGCGAAACGTTTCACAATAAAGATACCTAACTGTTGCATATGTGTCTTACCTAACAACCTGTCGGTATTTTATACCATTTTAATGTTCCTCCTGGAGTTCATCGGTATCCTCCTCAGAATGAATCATACGGCCAATTTTGTATCATCAGCAAATTTGCTCATATCACTCGTAATCCCTTCATCAAGGTCATTAATGTTAATTATGAACAACAGAGGTCCTAAAGCTGATCCTTGTGGAACGCCACTACTGACTAATCCCCATTCAGATTTGACCCCATTAATGGAAACTCTCTGCTTTCTATTGGTAAGTCATGCCTCTATCCATGCTAGAAATTTACCTCCTATACCATGAGCTGCCACTTTTCTTAAGAGTCTCTTGTGAGGTACTCTATCGAAGGCTTTATTAAAATCTAAATAACCAATATCACTGTCTACTGCCTCAAATGTTTTATTGAAGAACGTCAGTAAATTTGTCAGACAGAAACGACCTCTCCTGAACAGATGCTGAGATTCATTGATCAAATTATGCTCTTCAAGGTGACTTCTAATAATATCAGCTATAATTGATTCTAATAATTTGCCTACTATAGACGTCAAGTTTATGGGACAGTAATTTGAAGGAATTGAGTTTTTTCCTGATTTGAATATAGGAACTACATTAGCTATCTTCCACAACTATGGCACATCACCAGTTGTGTAAAGTAAGGGGACACAAGTGCAACTAATATGACATTTTATTGTGGCAACGTTTCGCTTTCCAGGAGCTTTGTCAAGCCGGCTTGATAAAGCTCCTGGAAAGCGAAACGTTGCCACAATAAAATTTCACATTAGTTGCACTTGTGTCCTTTTACTTTACATATTGTCGGTAATTCTACCAATATATACACAACACCAGTTAGAATGGACGCATTAGACACACTCGTTAAAATCTGACTAAGTTCCATCTTGCATTCTTTAAGTGCCCTGGTAAACAACTCGTCGGGTCCTGGGAGCTTATTTTGCTTCAGTTTATCTATCTGTTTGATAACCATAACAGTAATAATTGCCTTACAGTTATAACATCAAATTGAACATCTGCCTCGGTTCAACACTCAGAAGTTAGCTGCTGTGAAACATGCAACCAGAATATTAAAAAATATAAGAGTGAGGGTAATCTTCAGTGATTCCATGTTTACTCTTCAAGCCCTTGAGAGTAAAATCTAAAAAATAGACAATAGGCACATCATAAAAAAAAAAAAAACATTAAAATGGACTAAATAGTTCTCAACAAAAGCTATTGTATTTCATTTGCGTGGATACTCTCCCATACAGAGTTCAGCTATCATGATGACACTAATAAAGATGCTAAATCTAATTGTAAAAGGTCAGAGGTGGAGTTTAGAAATGGGGATATCTCGTTCCAGTGTTAACACCATCCTGCTGAAGGATGTCGGCTGTGGTAGATGAGAAAGCAAAGCCACGGGTAACCTGGCTTATTTTTTCTAAATTCAATAAATTTAAATTGTAAAAATTTTATTTTTGATACCCTTGTAATTAATTATTTTCAAACATAGGGAAGGTGCGTAGGTGACTCAGGAGAAATGCTGAAAAGTTCCACTACCAACATCCAAATACTGAGACAGTATGAAATTTTGTTAGAGCACAAGACACACAATAGCATGATCAAGAGTCTCCTTGTCAAGGCATTCAGGCTGTAGCAAGAATGAAGTCTGGTTGCCTGTCTACCCGGGGCGTTAGCACCGCTGCTGCTGCTATAGTTGCACACTGCAACGTGCTGCAGTGTGCTTCATGACTAAGTGGACACCCATCCCCACTATTAAAATCATGCAGTTTTTTTAGTGTGTGTGTGTGTTACCACACTATGAATCATCTGGTCAACCTTCTTTCCTCGTCAAGTACAAGAGATCATTAATATAATACCTATCACTCCATGTTTGGAAACCAGAGTGAAATATTATATTTTAAAGGTCGAACATGTCATTATTTTCTAGTCTATAAAATAAATATTTTTTTTGTTGAGTTCTGTAGGGAATGCAGCCATTAACGCAGTAATATATAACAGAACCCTTCTATGTACTGAATTCTATGGGGTGCATGCTGGAACGTCTATATATTCTGGAACATAAGAAGTTATTTGACAATGATACTCTCACTCTCTCAGGGTCACTAATCTTATGTAGGACGAGACTTGAGTCTCGGGGAGGAGAAGAGGTGTTATGTATGAGGAATATAGTAGCAGTTCTGAGGTAATCATGTAAGACTCTTGTATGCCATTTTTGTAGTAATTATATTGTTAGTTAAGCCTTTCTTATGCATATGGATTTAGTTTAGTTAATACTGAATTTATATGTTACTGCAGCACGAAGGAGCGTCGTGGGACCGCCCTTCCCAGCTGTCAACGTAAACTTAAATATTTATCAGTTTGCAAGGATTTTGAAGGTCACATGATTACTGACTGTTTTTCTGATCATTTTCTGTGGAAAATACTGTATATATTTTCCAGAAATTCAGTATTTATATGTAAATAGATGGCCATACTGTATTTAATAATATTTATGTCATAGAAAACGGAAAGCCTGCGTCTGCGCAGAGGACACTCGCCATCTTGGTTTTGAATTGGATACAACGTTAGTGTAATGGGAAGGAATTTTCGTGCTCCAGAGGTTAAAATTGGGCTGACACCTCTCAAATAGGAGGCGAAATTGGTGGATGTGCATTCCTGCCTAACTTGAGATATCAGACGACTGGACAAGACAGCTCCAGGAACCTCAGATAAGCTCTCTAGATTTGTGTGTAATTCTGGCCAGCATTATTTTCATAGATTTAGTTAGTGAGGTTTTTCTGAGTATGATACAACTTAATATCCAGTCAAATTGGTGAGTGATATTAAGATATATTTTCCTTCTGTTATGTAATTGTGTATATATATAACCATTTATTATTTTTAATATACAGTCCACAAATTTATATTTTTACCAGTATTCCTGGTGTATGTATATTTCATTTAATTAATAGGTCCAGAGCAACTTGTGGATATGACAGTGGTAGGTATCGAAAGGGGACATTTTTTTGCGACCTAGGTGTCCCAAATTCCTACTTGTCTATGTAACATTGATAAATAATAATTATCTTTGTTATCATTTACTGTTATGTACATAATTAGTTACATTCAGATAAATGCAATTTTCCACATTTTCATTTTCTTTCATATCCAAATGATTTATTTGTATATTTTAATAAATTTTAGTGTAAACTTGTACACATTATCTAAATTTTATTAAAATAATTAATAGACCTTGAGTACCAGACTCGGTTAGGTTATATTAAATTTAAACATGAGGTTTATTTACATCTGGCAGAGCGTTGGTATCCCCACACACGGTGCTAAATAGGCTGGGCTACGTCTTCAGATATTACCCCTCCCCCTTTAACTTGTGTCGTCTATCCTCCCATCTATCTTGTGTCCTCCAAATCGTGTGTATAATTCCATGCTCTCAGTCTATGACATCGGAGATCAAAAGTTCAGTTGGTGTTTGTTGTCTCACCCAACAAGAGCCTCAAGCACAGACTAGGAACAAGAATTTCAAATTGTCCAAATTTACACGCAACTATTATTGACGACAAGGATTAAATATATATATATAGATATATATATATATATATAGATATATAGATATATAGATATATAGTTATATAGATATATAGAGAGAGAGAGAGAGAGAGAGAGAGAGAGAGAGAGAGAGAGAGAGAGAGAGAGAGAGAGAGAGACAGACAGACAGACAGACAGACAGACAGACAGACAGACAGAGACAGACAGACAGAGACAGAGACAGAGACAGAGAGAAGAAGAAAATTAATGAACAATTTTAAAGATCCGAGGTGCATTACACACCAATTAATAATTTAGGAAAAGAATATTGTACACGACAAACATAACCGACTCTATCAACAGATTCTCAGAAATCAGGAATAGAATTACATTCTATAAAATGACTGAACTACAAGATACAGTCATGGGAACTTAGGCAACAAACTGCTAAGAGGGTTTATGGCCACACTGTGGCATGGCAAGCATTCTGTAAACTTGAAAAAGCTTATGAGTGACAATAAATTAGACACATGTGCAACTCTTGGGTATCTTTATTGAGGAAACGTTTCGCCACACAGTGGCTTCATCAGTCCATACATAGGAGAAACTTGAAGAACAGGAGGAGAATGAGGTAATCAGTCCCTCAACCTTGAGTCGATGTGTTCAGTCCATCAATCTTGAATAGAATACCAAGATTGATGGACTGACCCCATCGACTCAAGGTTGAGGGACTGATTACCTCATTCTCCTCCTGTTCTTCAAGTTTCTCCTATGTACAGACTGATGAAGCCACTGTGTGGTGAAACGTTTCCTCAATAAAGATACCCAAGAGTTGCACATGTGTCTAATTTATCAACATGTCGGTTCTCTGAACCATTCATCTACAAACTTGTGAGTGACGTTTGAAAACTCTTCTTTCAAAACATTTATTACAGGAATGTATATATAAAGTGAACTTTGTTTTTTCTGTAGGCTTGAAGCTCATTCATGAGCATAATATAACATAAGATGTAGGTTTGTTATGCATTACCTGGCTACAGAATACAGTCATGATAAAGGGGAAAGTATGTATTTGGTTTGGTGAATGTAATCAATGTAACCAATGGAGTAATTCACGGTTCGCTCCTTGAAACCATCCTTTTCCTGGTTAAAAGTAAATAACCTACAATTATTAATGCATTTATATGAATCAATGCAAAACAACCACTGTGAAAAAATTGTGAAATTCCAAGAGTTTTCGTGATTTCTCACATTGTCAAGGACCTGTAATGATCATTACATAATGTGAGAAATCACGAAAACGCTTGGAATTTCACTATTTTTTCACAGTGGTTGTTTTGCATATTGTGATATCACCTGTTTAATGTGATCATATTGCATATGTACCCCTATGCGCGAATAAAAAACAAAAATGTGAAGACGAGCACAAGACACTACAAAACGATCTGGACAGGTTATTGGCAAACATGTGATGAGTGTTAGTTAATCTTAGCGTGGGTCAATGTGACTAAGAAGAAAAACGAGACTGATTTGGACGTATCACATGGAAGATATACAACTTATATATTCAGGTCATGAAAAGGACAATTGAGTAAACATAATATGTAACCTTTCACTCGTTGGACAAAAATCCATTAAAAGCCTTGTGCCCCAGACAGGCAAAGGTAAGAATGGTCTTTAGAAACCTGAACAAATTATCATTCTGAGTGTTATTCACCTTGGATACAAGACCCTTCTTTGAATAGAATCCTCGCCTTAATAAGAAAAAAAGAGGGAAAGAGGGGGAGTGGGGAAGAAGAGAGAGGGAGAGGGAGGAAGAGAGAAAGGAGGAGGAAGAGAAAAAGAGGGGGAGAGAAAGCGAGAAAGAAGGGGAGAAAGAGCAGGAGAGAAAGAAGGGTGAGAGGGAGGAAGAGAGAAAGAGGGAGAGAGGGAGGAAGAGAGAAAGAGGGGGAGAGGGAGGAAGAGAGAGAGAGAGAACCACACGACATAATGGAACATAAAATGCTCCGAAACAGGTGAAACAGTACCGTTGAAATCCATCCTCATAAGAAAAAGTGTTTCTAATGGAACATCATAACGTGTGAGAAGCAACGTATGACAGTTTAGGGAAGTTGTTTTTCCAATGTTGAGACCAACCAAGTTTAATATTGACACGGCTGCAGTTTTATCTGATTAATTTTGACTAATTTATATGAGCTTAACCAAGCTTAGGTAAACACGAAGTATGTTTTCTCTCTCTAACATCGATCTAGTCCACATAAAAGTCACCGAGTGGGCAAAACCTAGGAAAGAAAAGGGGAAGCGCTTATTTACCGACATTATTTTTTCGCACCTCTTCATGATGGTTCGCACTCAAGATTTTAGATGAACAAGTAGCATGACATATGCATGACCTTCAGGCACAGCATGACACCAGAAGCGACTGACAACCACAACCACTGCTACCATAAATGACAATAATTACCTAGTAGCATAATTACAGCTGGCAGTATCCATAACCACAACAATCACCACCAAAATTTACAACCACAACGGATCATATCCTTAACGAGCAAAACCACCATAATTACGACTGATGATGAATGACCTTAATAACCACTACTGCTTTTCTTGTCAGTCTGATGAATGAGTCCTTTGATATTTAACACTTCATAAAATTCCGCGAATCATGAGAAATATTATACATCATTACATAGATGGCCAATCCATGCGTATATATAGACGCTTAAGCTTTGCAACATAAAAGGTAACATAGTAAAATCAAATATTGCCTGTTCGATGTGAAAGTTAAATCTTTACATTAGCCAAAAAAAAAGTTGTTCCATTGCATTTCATAATATGATGATGAAGTAAGTGAATTTAATGTAAAAAACACTTTCCATTAGCAATTATCACATTGTTTACAAATTATATATTTCTCGGGTATTTTTGGAACAAGTTGAAGGTAAGGAGCCAGTATATATACGAAAGGGTGGCGGAGACGAAAGCAACAGAGGAGGAAGTAATAACAAAAAGGAGGTGGTAGTAGTAAAAATAGGAAGGGGTAATAACAGAAGAGTGTGAAAGTGCTGTGTAGCGAGGCAATAGTAGCAGTAGTGTAGGAAATCTAAGGATAAGAAAAAGGAGCATTGAAGGAGAGTTAACGGCCCATGAGAGTGGGATTCAGAACACAGGGAAACAACTCAAGGACAGAACTCACCTAGGCAGGAATAAAAGGAGAGGCAAAAAGAAAAAAAATGGGAAAGGACAAGAGGTAAGAAGAAGAGGAGATCATGTTAAGTCACGTGTGTTCTAAAGTGTGGAGTATTTGACAATGTAATAAGAAGGGAAGATAAGAGACAAAGCCAGGACTAAGACTCTTACTATGAAAGTTGTGTGTAAGAGATGCTTCAACAAGAAGGCGACTGTGAAGGCTGGAAGAGGGTAGACAGTATTGGCAAAGGACCAGTCAATAGGATGACTGTGATCTCTAACTTGACAGAAAAAAATCATTATTTGTGTCAGCAAATCAAACACGCCTTTTGTGCTCTTTAAGTCCGTCAGAAGAGAGCGGCGAGTTTCTCCAAAGTATTGGAGAGAACAAGAGGAGGAGGAAATGGAGTAGACTCCGGAATCATCAATAACAGGAGAGGTAAGAGTAAGATTGTTACGAAGGGTGTTTGGCGAAAAGTATGTTTGATGACTAGGGAACGAAGACAGTTGTTGAGAATTGAGAGACTGGAAAAACAGGGAAGACAAAGAACGGTAGATTTCACAGGAGTAGAGTTTAGGAGAAGAAAGTCCGTTCAGCACGTGATAAGGCAGAGTTTGTGAAATCGGAAAGGTAACAAAAATGAGAGAAAGACTTGCGAAGAGTGAAAATTTAAAAGTCCAGGAATTGAGGAATCACAAATGTGGAGGGAACGGAGAGAGAAAATAAGAATACTTTTCTTAAGCCTATGCATATGCCACTATGCATAGGCTTACGATAAACAGAAAACGAAAACACTTTTGTAACACATGGGTATCTTTACTGTGGAAACATTTCGCCAACCAGTGGTTTTCTCAGTCCAATACAGAGATGACTGAACAGAGACTCCAGGCTCAGGGACTGATTACCTAAAACTCCTGATTGGACTCTCTGTATTGGACTGAGGAAGCCACTAGTTGGCAAAGCGTTTCCACAAAGATACCCAAATGTTGCATAAGTGTCTGATTCATGAACCTGTAGGTACTCTGAACCAGTTTTGTCTACAAAAAAAAGAAAAGTCTGTAGGTGAGCGATTGACATGTCTATCAAGGAAAGAAAGCAGAGTTAGACTCTCTTGTATATATACTGGCTCCCTACCTTCGTGCTCGTGTGTGACTAGTTTATGGTCCAAGTCTGACCGAAATGTCGTCATAAATTTCTTTCTCCTATGTGTGGGTTATTTGTGTATTTTATCTCAGCATGGCCTATCAAAGGAGCAGGAAATGGAATTTATGAACCTATCAAAACGGAGACAGAAACAAATAAATACACATATGTACACAGTGTAAATATATCGTTGTAGTCCATCACTATCTTACAGCGTTGATGGAGGGAAGGAGGAAGGGCACTTGTGGTGACATCTGTTCTTCAGCATTTATTGCTCTTCCTGCCCCTACCTACACCCTCGCTTCTTCTACATCACCTACATGCTATTCCACCTGTCTCCACCACTCTCTCACGCGAAGGACCAAGTGATTGTTCCTACAACATTTTCACTCTCTCCTCCACCAACCACTTTCCCTACCCCAACCCACTTCTCGCACACACTCTTCTCTCTCTTCTCCAACTTCACAACACACGGGATACTCCTTCCCCACACACTTTACACACACATACTCTCTCTCTCTCACTCCCTACCCCCTTTCTAACCCTCTACCCTCCCCCCACACACGTAGCTCCTACTACTACTACACACACAGACACACTCTTCCCACACACGAAATTTTTAATCCCTCTCACCACGATACTTCTCTCTCCTCCACACTCACTCCCCGTCCACACTCTCACACTTACAGTACTGAGGCAGATCGTTCAGCTCACAAATGAAACAACCAGCACTCGATTCTAGGGCTGGCAGACACACGTATGGGCACGTCTTCATACACCTGCTGTGTCTGTTCACCTAACAGCTAAACAGGTACCTGGATGCTAGTCAGCCGATGCAAGTCGCATGCTAGGGAACAGTGCAACTAACCAATGGAAATAAATCCCTATGTGGCTTAGCTGGGTTTATCCCGCATTAAAAACCTTTTAAAACCTTTATTCCTTGATTGTACTGGTGCCTACCACTAGCTATTCACTTATTTTTTGTTGACAACTGTCGGCACTGCTCTGTTCCTCTGCTGTCAAATGTTATATAGCGTATACCTGTTATATAGCGTATACCTGTATTACACTGGGTATTCCTGTGTTATATAGCGTATACCTGTTATATAGCGTATTCCTGTTATATAGCGTATACCTGTGTTATATCGCGTATACCTGTATTACATCGCGTATACTTAAGTTATATCATGTATACCTGTGTCATATCGCGCATATCTGCGTTATAATGCGTATACGTGTTTTATATTGCGTATACTCGTATCTCAGTTATATCGCGTATACCTGTGTTATAATACAAATGTGTTTAATGCATATATATATATATATATATATATATATATATATATATATATATATATATATATATATATATATATATATATATATATATATATACACACGTTATAATGTGCATACCTGTATTATATCGTGTATACCCGAGTTATATCGCGTAAACCTGTGTTATAATGCATATACCTGTGTTATATCATGTATACCCGAGTTATATAGCGTAAACCTGTGTTATAATGCATATATCTGTGTTATATCGTGTATACCTGCGTTATATCGCATATGCCGGTTTTATATCGTGCATATCCGCGTTATATCGCGTTATTCCTGTGTTATGTGGGGTATTCCTGTGTTATGTCGCTTATTCCTGTGTTATGTCGCGTATTCCTGTCGTGTCGCGTATTGCTGTGTTATGTCGCGTATTCCTGTCATGTCGCGTATTGCTGTATTATGTCGCGTATTCCTGTCATGTCGCGTATTGCTGTGTTATGTCGCGTATTCCTGTCATGTCGCGTATTGCTGTGTTATGTCGCGTATTCTTGTGTTATGTCGCGTATTCCTGTCATGTCGCGTATTGCTGTATTATGTCGCGTATTCCTGTCATGTCGCGTATTGCTGTGTTATGTCGCGTATTCCTGTCATGTCGCGTATTGCTGTGTTATGTCGCGTATTCCTGTCATGTCGCGTATTGCTGTGTTATGTCGCGTATTCTTGTGTTATGTCGCGTATTTCTGTATTACATCGGGTATGCCTGTTTTATACTGCATATGCCTGCTATAACGCAGTTGCATGTGTAATAACGAGTATGCATGTGTAATAACGAGTATGCCTGTGTAATGACGAGTATACCTGTGTAATAACGAGTATGCCTGTGAATATCATTATACCTGTGTAATAACGAGTATACCTGTGTAATATCGAGTATACCTGTACTCACCTAAATATGTTCACCTATTTGTGGTTGAAGGGGTCGAGTCATAGTTTCTGGCTACACCTCTCCGCTAGCCACTACTGCCTTACTTTCTCCTGGCTGCGCGACTCCTGTCATACCTATTCTTCAAGCTATGTATGAATCCTGCCTCTTCTACCTTGCTATCTAGGTCATTTCACTTAAATTATATCGCGTATGCTGGTGCTTTATGCCATGTGTCTGTGTTATATTACATTTATGTATGTTATAGTGAGTTTACCTATGTATTTTGCGTATTCCTGTGTATAGTGCGAATGCCTGAGTTATAGTGTGCTTGTTCAATATCGTGTATGGCTGTTATAGTGTGGTTGTTCAATATTGTGTATGGCTGTTATAGTGTGTTTGTTCAATATTGTGTATGGCTGTTATACTGTGGTTGTTCAATATTGTGTATGGTTGTTATAGTGTGCTTGTTCAATATTGTGTATAGCTGTTATAGTGTGCTTGTTCAATATTGTGTATGGCTGTTATAGTGTGCTTGTTCAATATTGTGTATAGCTGTTATAGTGTGCTTGTTCAATATTGTGTATAGCTGTTATAGTGTGCTTGTTCAATATTGTGTATGGCTGTTATAGTGTGCTTGTTCAATATTGTGTATGGCTGTTATAGTGTGCTTGTTCAATATTGTGTATGGCTGTTATAGTGTGCTTGTTCAATATTGTGTATAGCTGTTATAGTGTGCTTGTTCAATATTGTGTATGGCTGTTATAGTGTGCTTGTTCAATATTGTGTATAGCTGTTATAGTGTGCTTGTTCAATATTGTGTATGGCTGTTATACTGTGGTTGTTCAATATTGTGTATGGCTGTTATAGTGTGCTTGTTCAATATTGTGTATGGCTGTTATAGTGTGCTTGTTCAATATTGTGTATGGCTGTTATAGTGTGCTTGTTCAATATTGTGTATGGCTGTTATACTGTGGTTGTTCAATATTGTGTATGGCTGTTATAGTGTGCTTGTTCAATATTGTGTATGGCTGTTATAGTGTGCTTGTTCAATATTGTGTATGGCTGTTATAGTGTGCTTGTTCAATATTGTGTATGGCTGTTATAGTGTGCTTGTTCAATATTGTGTATGGTTGTTATAGTGTGCTTGTTCAATATTGTGTATAGCTGTTATAGTGTGCTTGTTCAATATTAACAATTCTTTATTTTGTTTTTGCACAACTGAATTTACAAGTACAGATCTGATATTCTACTTCGGTTCATTTCAGGGCGAAGACTTTCTGAAGTACAGTATACCACCAGTCCTGGAACACGGACCGTGCCAGTCGACTAGCACCCAGGTACCTACTTCCTACTAAATCGCCTGTCACTACGTCTCACCCAACCTTGGTCTCGATCCCGGGTACATTGTGAGTTTATTGTTATTATTATTATTATTATTATTATTATTATTATTATTATTATTATTTTGTTAACAAGTCGGCCGTCTCCCACCAAGGCAGGGTGACCCCCCCCCGAAAAAAAGGAAAGAAAATCCCCAAAAAGAAAATGCTTTCACCATTCAACACTTTCACCTCACTCACACATAATCACTGTTTTCGCAGAGGTGCTCAGAATACAACAGTTTAGAAGCATATACGTATAAAGATACACAACATATCCCTCCAAACTGCCAATATCCCAAAACCCTCCTTTAGAGTGCAGGCATTGTACTTCCCATTTCCAGGACTCAAGTCCGGCTATATAAAAATAACCGGTTTCCCTGAATCCCTTCACTAAATATTACCCTGCTCACACTCCAACAGATCGTCAGGTCCCAAATACCATTCGTCTCCATTCACTTCTAACACGCTCACGCACGCTTGCTGGAAGTCCAGGCCCCTCGCCCACAAAACCTCCTTCACTCCCTCCCTCCAACCTTTTCGAGGACGACACCTACCCCGCCTTCCTTCCCCTACAGATTTATATGCTCTCCATGTCATTCTACTTTGATCCATTCTCTCTAAATGACCAAACCACCTCAACAACCCCTCTTCAGCCCTCTGACTAATACTTTTATTAACTCCACACTTTCTTCTAATTTCCACACTCCGAATTTACACCACACATTGCCCTTAGACAGGACATCTCCACTGCCTCCAATCGCCTCCTCGCTGCTGCATTCACAACCCATGCTTCACACCCATATAAGAGTGTTGGTACTACTATACTTTCATACATTCCCTTCTTTGCGTCCATAGATAACGTTTTTTGTCTCCAAATATACCTCAACGCACCACTCACCTTTTTTCCCTCATAAATTCTATGATTAACCTCATCCTTCATAAATCCATCTGCCGACACGTCAACTCCCAAGTATCTGAAAACATTCACTTCTTCCATACTCCTCCTCCCCAATTTGATATCCAATTTTTCTTTATCTAAATCATTTGATACCCTCATCACCTTACTCTTTTCTATGTTCACTTTCAATTTTCTACCTTTACACACACTCCCAAACTCATCCACTAACTCCCATAAGCACAGTATCATCAGCAAAAAGCAGCTGTGTCAATTCCCATTTTGAATTTGATTCCCCATAATTTAATCCCACCCCTCTCCCGAACACCCTAGCATTTACTTCTTTTACAACCCCATCTATAAATATATTAAACAACCATGGTGACATTACACATCCCTGTCTAAGACCTACTTTTACTGGGAAGTAGTCTCCCTCTCTTCTATCTATCTATCTATATATATATATATATATATATATATATATATATATAATGAGGCGTACGTTTTTCAGTGTATTTATAATATTTATTTTTGAGATTAACATATTCTTGACTGGTGGTGAAGGGTTTAAACTCAACCCAGAAATCATCAATTCCTACTTTAGCCTTCTCAGTCGCCAGTAGATGTAGGTACTCCAACTGTTCTTAGCTTCTTAAGCTGTGTATATCTGCCCTGTCAGCACCTGCGTCGTCAGCACCTGTGTCGTTAGTACTCGCGTAGTTAGTACTCACGTCCATAGCAGCTTCGTCAGCACCTGCGTCGTCAGCACGTGCATCAGCACCTGCGTCGTCAACCCTTACTGTACGAGTCGAGAATATGGAGAGAGGCAGAGAGAGAGAGAGAGAGAGAGAGAGAGAGAGAGAGAGAGAGAGAGAGAGAGAGAGAGAGAGAGAGAGAGAGAGAGAGAGAGAGAGAGAGCGAACGAGCGTCGTGGTTAGACTCTTGGCGGCGCCAGCTAGGACGGTCGTCGACTCCCGCCTGCCTCTTCACCATCCAATTTGTGCCGCTAAAGTGGTTTGTGCCGCCAACCCTCCAGGGCCTGGTCGCGCCACCACCGGCCAGCGGAAGACACTGAGACAAGGCAGGAAGAAAGGAAACGATGAAGGAGAAAGAGGGGAAAGACACAAGAGAAAAGGAAAAAAAAAGAAAATTCTGAGAGGGAGGAAGGGAGGACACTACGTCGATTTCTCCCTCTCCACCATCCAATTTGAGCCGGTAAACTGATTTGTGCCGCCAACCCTCCAGGGATAGAGCAGAGATGGGGACGAGGGAGAATGAGTGGGCGGGGCATGAAGAGGAATAGAGCAAAGTTGAAGGATAGTGCAAAGGTTAGAACACAAGGACGAAGAGTCGCGGACAGATATTCAATAAAAGTGCCCCCCCCCCCCAAAAAAAAAAAAAAAGAATATAATTAACATCTTTATGAGGGAATATTTAAAAGTGATTATTATACCTTTAAAGATTCTGGGAATAAAAAGAGTTAAAGAGAATATGAAGGGATAGATGAGAGTAGTGAGGCTGACTAGGTGATGAAGGAGGGATGAAGGGAGAGTCGAAGACCCGTGGGTTTCCAGAAGCGGTTTAAGTTGTGCTCAAGTTGTAGAAGTTAGGGTAAGGATTTAAGAAGTTGTTAGAACTTAGCAGGAAGTGGGAAGGGTTAACTTTATCGAGAAAGGGAGATATAAAGGGAGACTGGTATTTACTGAGGGTGCATGAGAAGACTATATTCCAAGTAGTCTCTAGTATTATAGACTTCCTGTAATACCATTTCCGATAATATAGGTTTTATGTTATTATAAGAAGAATCGCTGTTGTGCCAAGGAATGTATGACCAATATATTGCAATTGTTACATGCATTACTGACAATACAGTGACTTGTATGATAGTACTGAACTGGCCAGAAATACAGAACTTCGTAATTCATGTGACTGGTATTAGAGATCGTACCTCAAAGCAGAGGATTTAGGCTTAGAGTTTAGATGTTATGACCACAGCATCAGGTGGGTCTATAACTTATGGAGGGAACATATTGGAGAGCAGAGGAACGCAGTGGACTGGAGGTGTTGACAAGGACAACAAATTAAGAGATGAGACCACGCAACAACATACAGATGTTGACAAAGACAACAAAATAACGGAGGACAGAAAACTTAATGGTTAATGTCGAGGAAAAACAAGAGAGCTGAACAACTTTAGCGTTGTGAAACAAAACTAGAGAAGCTAAAGGGAGAGAGAGAGAGAGAGAGAGAGAGAGAGAGAGAGAGAGAGAGAGAGAGAGAGAGAGAGAGAGAGAGAGAGAGAGAGAGAGAGAGAGAGAGAGAGAGAGAGAGTGAGAGAGTGAGAGAGTGAGAGTGAGAGTGAGTGTGAGTGTGTGTGTGTACTCACCTATTTGTACTCACCTATTTGTGTTTGCCCGGGTCGAGTCATAGCTCCTGGCCCTGTCTCTTCACTGATTGCTACCAGGTCTTCTCTCTCCCTGCTCCATAAGCTCTATCAAACCTCGTCTTAAAACTATGTATGGATCCTCCCTTCACTACGTCACAACTCTATGACTGAAGAAATACTTCCTAAAATTCCTTTGACTCATAGGAGTCTTCAGCGTCAAATTGTGACCCCTTGTTTCTGTGTTCCATCTCTGGAACATCTTAAAAAACTTATTTAACCTTATTATAACAAGCACAATTTAATTTAGCCTAATCCAACCAAATATATTTTAGACAAGTTTACAATAATTTAATAATAAACAAACACAATGAAATAGATTTTTTTCGTTAGGTTCAGAATTATTTTTTGCGAAATTATTGCATATTGTACTTGAGGAAAAGGTGAAACTTGCGATTTTGGCTTAAATAGCAACACTCTTCTTGCCAAATAAGGCAAGCGAAAATTTGTGTATGCAATAATTTCGCAAAAATCTTTCTGAACCTAACGAAAAAATATATATATTTCATTGTGTTTGTATAAATAAAATTGTTTATGAATATTCAGTAAAAAATGAAATATGTAAATAAAGAAAAATAAATTACGAGAGCATTATAACACAGAAAATTAAGAAAATGTGAATTCTTTTGCCAGTAGAATAGATAACTCTCAACAGCTGCGTCAGAGAACTTGTGCAGCTGCGTCAGAGAACTTGTGCAGGCTGGCCACAAAGTTTCAAGTGGGTTAGATAATTTATGAAGCTGGTGCACAAGTGGGTTAGATAATTTATGAAGCTGGTGCAGGTGGGCCACGTAACTTATGCCAGCAGAAGCAGTAGGGATGTACAGACGATGTAATCGCCCCATCGCCCTAGAAGACGTAGCTCTGATGTGGTCAGTCCCTCAGCCTGGAGAAAAGTTCTGCCCCATTCTGAATGGAGACGTGTATACTGTCAAATGCCAGGCGCAGAAAATCTTGACAGATGAAGTAAGAAGGTTAGGTAAGGTTCGTCAGGAAACAGGACAAATGTTTCCTGACGCGGGTCTTAGTCAGATGATGACCCGCCTTTGGAGCTTTTGGTCATCTGACCGAGGCCTTCCGCTGGCTTACCGGTCCACCCCTTTAAAAATTATGGTCATTTATAACCATTGTTACTATGTGTGGTATGAAGTAAGAAGGTAATCATTGAGAGACAATGTGAAAGACCTACTCAAGTGTATTGAAAATGCCGCTAGACAGCAAATTTGTCAAATTTTTTATTCACAAATATATACAATATTATCTATCATAAATGTTCATCGGTTATGGACTCAGGAAAGGATAACTAATGCCTTGGATTAAAAGCCCTTCACCAGCATAAAAGTACCTCCCTGCCCTCCCCACAATGTCAAATCACCCATAAACAGCTTCAATTCGTTTGATATTTGACATTTAATTAATATGCAAGTCGGCCATTAGTAAACATCGTGTTCGACCCACCCCCTACTTTGGTTACCATGGTTACCACCTATATTTTGCTATGTAAATCCCCCCTAAATCTAATTCCACACTCCTCGCCTCTAGGCAACATCTCCACGAAATTTCATTTAAATCCGCTCTCCGTTGTCAAGCTATATTCCAGCTACACACGAGAGACAATACCCGGGTACGGGATGGTGTAGGTGGTGTACACTGTGTCTTAGGGATATTGCTACATAAAACAGGTCAGAGGTCATTTACACTGACCTAAGTTTAATTAACAAAGATAAATTTTATGAGAGCCTGTGTGGACAGAGGTAGCCAGAGGTGGAAGAGTGACCCGAGGTAGAAGAGTGACCCGAGGTGGAAGAGTGGCCAGAGGTGGAAGAGTGGCCACAGGTGGAAGAGTGACCCGAGGTGGAAGAGTGGCCAGAGGTGGAAGAGTGACCCGAGGTGGAAGAGTGAACCGAGGTGGAAGAGTGACCCGAGGTGGAAGAGTGACCCGAGGTGGAAGAGTGTCCCGAGGTGGAAGAGTGACCAGAGGTGGAAGAGTGACCAGAGGTGGAAGAGTGACCCGAGGTGGAAGAGTGACCAGAGGTGGAAGAGTGACCAGAGGTGGAAGAGTGACCAGAGGTGGAAGAGTGACCCGAGGTGGAAGAGTGACCCGAGGTGGAAGAGTGACCCGAGGTGGAAGAGTGACCAGAGGTGGAAGAGTGACCAGAGGAGGAAGAGTGACCAGAGGTGGAAGAGTGACCCGAGGTGGAAGTGACCAGAGGTGGAAGAGTGACCCGAGGTGGAAGAGTGACCAGAGGTGGAAGAGTGACCCGAGGTGGAAGAGTGACCAGAGGTGGAAGAATGACAAGAGGTGGAAGAGTGACCCGAGGTGGAAGAGTGGCCAGAGGTGGAAGAGTGACCAGAGGTGGAAGAGTGACCAGAGGTGGAAGAGTGACCAGAGGTGGAAGAGTGACCAGAGGTGGAAGATTGGCCAAAGGTGGAAGAGTGACCAGAGGTGGAAGATTGGCCAGAGGTGGAAGAGTGACATGAGGTGGAAGAGTGACCCGAGGTGGAAGAGTGACCCGAGGTGGAAGAGTGACCCGAGGTGGAAGAGTGACCAGAGGTGGAAGAGTGACCAGAGGTGGAAGAGTGACCAGAGGTGGAAGAGTGACCAGAGGTGGAAGAGTGACCAGAGGTGGAAGAGTGACCAGAGGTGGAAGAGTGACCAGAGGTGGAAGAGTGACCAGAGGTGGAAGAGTGACCAGAGGTGGAAGATTGGCCAGAGGTGGAAGAGTGACCAGACGTAGAAGATTGGCCAGTGGTGCAAGAGTGACCTGAGGTGGAAGAGTGACCAGAAGTGGAAGAGTGAACAGAGGTGGAAGAGTGACCAGAGATGGAAGAGTGACCAGAGGTGGAAGAGTGACCCGAGGTGGAAGAGTAACCAGAGGTGGAAGAGTGACCAGAACTGGAAGAGTGACCAGAGGTGGAAGAGTGATCAGAGGTGGAAGAGTGACCAGAGGTGGAAGAGTGACCAGAGGTGGAAGAGTCACCAAAGGTGGAAGAGTGACCAGAGGTGGAAGAGTGACCAGAAGTGGAAGAGTGACCAGAGGTGGAAGATTGGCCAGAGGTGGAAGAGTGACCAGAGGTGGAAGATTGGCCAGAGGTGGAAAAGTGACCAGAGGTGGAAGAGTGACCAGAGGTGGAAGAGTGGCCAGAGGTGGAAGAGTGGCCAGAGATGGAAGATTGGCCATAGGTGGAAGAGTGACCAGAGATGGAAGAGTGACCAGATGTGGAAGATTGGCCAGAGGTGGAAGATTGGCCAGAGGTGGAAGAGTGACCAGAGATGGAAGAGTGACCAGATGTGGAAGATTGGCCAGAGGTGGAAGAGTGACCAGAGGTGAAAGAGTGGCCAGAGGTGAAAGAGTGACCAGAGGTGGAAGAGTGACCAGAGGTGGAAGAGTGACCAGAGGTGGAGGAGTGACCAGAGGTGGAAGATTGGCCAGAGGTGGAAGAGTGACCAGAGGTGGAAGATTGGCCAGAGGAGGAAGAGTGATCAGAGGTGGAAGAGTGACCAGAGGTGGAAGAGTGACCAGAGGTGGAAGAGTAACCAGAGGTGGAAGATTGACCAGAAGTGGAAGAGTGACCAGGGGTGGAAGAGTGACCCGAGGTGAAAGAATGACCAGAGGTGGAAGATTGACCAGAGGTGGAAGAGTGACCAGAGGTGGAAGAGTGACCAGAGGTGGAAGAGTGACCAGAGGTGGAAGAGTGGCCAGAGGTGGAAGAGTGACCAGAGATGGAAGATTGGACAGAGGTGGAAGAGTGACCAGAGATGGAAGAGTGACCAGATGTGGAAGATTGGCCAGAGGTGGAAGAGTGACCAGAGGTGGAAGATTGGTAAAAGGTGGAAGAGTGACCAGAGATGGAAGAGTGACCAGATATAAAAGATTGGCCAGAGGTGGAAGTGACCAGAGGTGGAAGAGTGACCGGAGGTGGAAGAGTGGCCAGAGGTTGAAGTGACCAGAGGTGGAATAGTGACCAGAGGTGGAAGTGTGACCAGAGTTGGAAGATTGGCCAGAGGTGGAAGAGTGACCAGAGGTGGAAGATTGGCCAGAGGTGGAAGAGTGACCGGAGGTGGAAGAGTGACCAGAGGTGGAAGAGTGACCAGAGGTGGAAGAGTAACCAGAGGTGGAAGAGTGACCAGAGGTGGAAGAGTGACCAGAGGTGGAAGAGTGACCAGAGGTGGAAGAGTGACCAGAGGTGGAAGATTGGCCAAAGGTGGAAGAGTGACCAGAGGTGGAAGATTGGCCAGAGGTGGAAGAGTGACCAGAGGTGGAAGAGTGACATGAGGTGGAAGAGTGACCCGAGGTGGAAGAGTGACCCGAGGTGGAAGAGTGACCAGAGGTGGAAGAGTGACCAGAGGTGGAAGAGTGACCAGAGGTGGAAGAGTGACCAGAGGTGGAAGAGTGACCAGAGGTGGAAGAGTGACCAGAGGTGGAAGAGTGACCAGAGGTGGAAGATTGGCCAGAGGTGGAAGAGTGACCAGACGTAGAAGATTGGCCAGTGGTGCAAGAGTGACCTGAGGTGGAAGAGTGACCAGAAGTGGAAGAGTGAACAGAGGTGGAAGAGTGACCAGAGATGGAAGAGTGACCAGAGGTGGAAGAGTGACCAGAGGTGGAAGAGTGACCCGAGGTGGAAGAGTAACCAGAGGTGGAAGAGTGACCAGAACTGGAAGAGTGACCAGAGGTGGAAGAGTGACCAGAGGTGGAAGAGTGATCAGAGGTGGAAGAGTGACCAGAGGTGGAAGAGTGACCAGAGGTGGAAGAGTGACCAAAGGTGGAAGAGTGACCAGAGGTGGAAGAGTGACCAGAGGTGGAAGAGTGACCAGAGGTGGAAGATTGGCCAGAGGTGGAAGAGTGACCAGAGGTGGAAGATTGGCCAGAGGTGGAAAAGTGACCAGAGGTGGAAGAGTGACCAGAGGTGGAAGAGTGGCCAGAGGTGGAAGAGTGGACAGAGATGGAAGATTGGCCATAGGTGGAAGAGTGACCAGAGATGGAAGAGTGACCAGATGTGGAAGATTGGCCAGAGGTGGAAGATTGGCCAGAGGTGCAAGAGTGACCAGAGATGGAAGAGTGACCAGATGTGGAAGATTGGCCAGAGGTGGAAGAGTGACCAGAGGTGAAAGAGTGGCCAGAGGTGAAAGAGTGACCAGAGGTGGAAGAGTGACCAGAGGTGGAAGAGTGACCAGAGGTGGAGGAGTGACCAGAGGTGGAAGATTGGCCAGAGGTGGAAGAGTGACCAGAGGTGGAAGATTGGCCAGAGGAGGAAGAGTGATCAGAGGTGGAACAGTGACCAGAGGTGGAAGATTGGCCAGAGGTGGAAGAGTGACCAGAGGTGGAAGAGTGACCAGAGGTGGAAGAGTGACCAGAGGTGGAAGAGTAACCAGAGGTGGAAGATTGACCAGAAGTGGAAGAGTGACCAGGGGTGGAAGAGTGACCCGAGGTGGAAGAATGACCAGAGGTGGAAGATTGACCAGAGGTGGAAGAGTGACCAGAGGTGGAAGAGTGACCAGAGGTGGAAGAGTGACCAGAGGTGGAAGAGTGGCCAGAGGTGGAAGAGTGACCAGAGATGGAAGATTGGACAGAGGTGGAAGAGTGACCAGAGATGGAAGAGTGACCAGATGTGGAAGATTGGCCAGAGGTGGAAGAGTGACCAGAGGTGGAAGATTGGTAAAAGGTGGAAGAGTGACCAGAGATGGAAGAGTGACCAGATATAAAAGATTGGCCAGAGGTGGAAGTGACCAGAGGTGGAAGAGTGACCGGAGGTGGAAGAGTGGCCAGAGGTTGAAGTGACCAGAGGTGGAATAGTGACCAGAGGTGGAAGTGTGACCAGAGTTGGAAGATTGGCCAGAGTTGGAAGAGTGACCAGAGGTGGAAGATTGGCCAGAGGTGGAAGAGTGACCAGAGGTGGAAGAGTGACCAGAGGTGGAAGAGTAACCAGAGGTGGAAGAGTGACCAGAGGTGGAAGAGTGACGAGATGTGGAAGATTGCCCAGAGGTGGAAGATTGCCCAGAGGTGGAAGAGTGACCAGAGGTGGAAGAGTGACCAGAGGTGGAAGAGTGACCAGAGGTGGAAGAGTGACCAGAGGTGGAAGAGTGACCAGAGGTGGAAGATTGACCAGAGGTGGAAGAGTGACCAGAGGTGGAAGAGTGACCAGAGGTGGAAGATTGGCCAGAGGTGGAAGATTGGCCAGAGGTGGAAGAGTGACCAGAGGTGGAAGAGTGACCAGAGGTGGAAGAGTGACCAGAGGTAGAAGAGTGACCAGAGGTGGAAGAGTGACCCGAGGTGGAAGAGTGACCAGAGGTGGAAGAGTGACCAGAGGTAGAAGAGTGACCAGATGTGGAAGATTGGTCAGAGGTGGAAGAGTGACCAGAGATGGAAGATTGGCCAGAGGTGGAAGAGTGACCAGAGATGGAAGAGTGACCAGATGTGGAAGATTGGCCAGAGGTGGAAGAGTGACCAGAGGTGGAAGATTGGCCAGAGGTGGAAGAGTGACCAGAGATGGAAGAGTGACCAGATGTGGAAGATTGGCCAGAGGTGGAAGAGTGACCAGAGGTGGAAGATTGGCCAGAGGTGGAAGAGTGACCAGAGGTGGAAGAGTGATCCGAGGTGAAAGAGTGACCCGAGGTGGAAGAGTGACCAGAGATGGAAGAGTGACCAGAGGTGGAAGAGTGACCAGAGGTGGAAGTGACAAGACGTGGAAGATTGGCCAGAGGTGGAAGAGTGACCAGAGGTGGAAGAGTGACCAGAGGTGGAAGAGTAACCAGAGGTGGAAGAGTGACCAGAGGTGGAAGAGTGACCAGAGATGGAAGAGTGACGAGATGTGGAAGAGTGACCAGAGGTGGAAGAGTGACCAGAGGTGGAAGAGTGACCAGAGGTAGAAGAGTGACCAGAGGTGGAAGAGTGACCAGAGGTGGAAGATTGGCCAGAGGTGGAAGAGTGACCAGAGGTGGAAGATTGGCCAGAGGTGCAAGAGTGACCCGAGGTGGAAGAGTGACCAGAGGTAGAAGAGTGACCAGATGTGGAAGATTGGCCAGAGGTGGAAGAGTGACCAGAGATGGAAGATTGGCCAGAGGTGGAAGAGTGACCAGAGATGGAAGAGTGACCAGATGTGGAAGATTGGCCAGAGGTGGAAGAGTGACCAGAGGTGGAAGATTGGCCAGAGGAGGAAGAGTGACCAGAGATGGAAGAGTGACCAGATGTTGAAGATTGGCCAGAGGTGGAAGAGTGACCAGAGGTGGAAGATTGGCCAGAGGTGGAAGAGTGACCAGAGGTGAAAGAGTGACCAGAGGTGGAAGAGTGACCAGAGGTAGAAGAGTGGCCAGAGGTAGAAGAGTGGCCAGAGGTGGAAGAGTGACCAAAGGTGGAAGAGTGACCAGAGGTGGAAGATTGGCCAGAGGTGGAAGATTGGCCAGAGGTGGAAGAGTGACCAGAGGTGGAAGATTGGCCAGAGGTGGAAGAGTGACCAGAGGTGGAAGAGTGACCAGAGGTGGAAGATTGACCAGAGGTGGAAGAGTGACCAGAGGTGGAAGAGTGACCAGAAGTGGAAGAGTGACCAGAGGTGGAAGAGTAACCAGAGGTGGAAGAGTGGCCATAAATGGAAGAGTGACCAGAGGTGGAAGAGTGACCAGAGATGGAAGAGTGACCAGATGTGGAAGATTGGCCAGAGGTGGAAGAGTGAATAGAGGTGGAAGAGTGACCAGAGGTGGAAGAGTGACCAGAGGTGGAAGATTGGCCAGAGGAGGAAGAGTGATCAGAGGTGGAACAGTGACCAGAGGTGGAAGATTGGCCAGAGGTGGAAGAGTGACCAGAGGTGGAAGAGTGACCAGAGGTGGAAGAGTGACCAGAGGTGGAAGAGTAACCAGAGGTGGAAGATTGACCAGAAGTGGAAGAGTGACCAGGGGTGGAAGAGTGACCCGAGGTGGAAGAATGACCAGAGGTGGAAGATTGACCAGAGGTGGAAGAGTGACCAGAGGTGGAAGAGTGGCCAGAGGTGGAAGAGTGACCAGAGATGGAAGATTGGACAGAGGTGGAAGAGTGATCAGAGATGGAAGAGTGACCAGATGTGGAAGATTGGCCAGAGGTGGAAGAGTGACCAGAGGTGGAAGATTGGTAAAAGGTGGAAGAGTGACCAGAGATGGAAGAGTGACCAGATATAAAAGATTGGCCAGAGGTGGAAGTGACCAGAGATGGAAGAGTGACCGGAGGTGGAAGAGTGGAAAGAGGTTGAAGTGACCAGAGGTGGAATAGTGACCAGAGGTGGAAGTGTGACCAGAGTTGGAAGATTGGCCAGAGGTGGAAGAGTGACCAGAGGTGGAAGATTGGCCAGAGGTGGAAGAGTGACCACAGGTGGAAGAGTGACCAGAGGTGGAAGAGTGACCAGAGGTGGAGAGTAACCAGAGGTGGAAGAGTGACCAGAGGTGGAAGAGTGACCAGAGGTGGAAGAGTGACCAGAGGTGGAAGATTGGCCAAAGGTGGAAGAGTGACCAGAGGTGGAAGATTGGCCAGAGGTGGAAGAGTGACCAGAGGTGTAAGAGTGACATGAGGTGGAAGAGTGACCCGAGGTGGAAGAGTGACCCGAGGTGGAAGAGTGACCAGAGGTGGAAGAGTGACCAGAGGTGGAAGAGTGACCAGAGGTGGAAGAGTGACCAGAGGTGGAAGAGTGACCAGAGGTGGAAGAGTGACCAGAGGTGGAAGATTGGCCAGAGGTGGAAGAGTGACCAGACGTAGAAGATTGGCCAGTGGTGCAAGAGTGACCTGAGGTGGAAGAGTGACCAGAAGTGGAAGAGTGAACAGAGATGGAAGAGTGACCAGAGGTGGAAGAGTGACCAGAGGTGGAAGAGTGACCCGAGGTGGAAGAGTAACCAGAGGTGGAAGAGTGACCAGAACTGGAAGAGTGACCAGAGGTGGAAGAGTGACCAGAGGTGGAAGAGTGATCAGAGGTGGAAGAGTGACCAGAGGTGGAAGAGTGACCAGAGGTGGAAGAGTGACCAAAGGTGGAAGAGTGACCAGAGGTGGAAGAGTGACCAGAGGGGGAAGAGTGACCAGAGGTGGAAGATTGGCCAGAGGTGGAAGAGTGACCAGAGGTGGAAGATTGGCCAGAGGTGGAAAAGTGACCAGAGGTGGAAGAGTGACCAGAGGTGGAAGAGTGGCCAGAGGTGGAAGAGTGGCCAGAGATGGAAGATTGGCCATAGGTGGAAGAGTGACCAGAGATGGAAGAGTGACCAGATTTGGAAGATTGGCCAGAGGTGGAAGATTGGCCAGAGGTGGAAGAGTGACCAGAGATGGAAGAGTGACCAGATGTGGAAGATTGGCCAGAGGTGGAAGAGTGACCAGAGGTGAAAGAGTGACCAGAGGTGGAAGAGTGACCAGAGGTGGAAGAGTGACCAGAGGTGGAAGAGTGACCAGAGGTGGAAGAGTGACCAGAGGTGGAAGATTGGCCAGAGGTAGAAGAGTGACCAGAGGTGGAAGATAGGCCAGAGGAGGAAGAGTGATCAGAGGTGGAACAGTGACCAGAGGTGGAAGATTGGCCAGAGGTGGAAGAGTGACCAGAGGTGGAAGAGTGACCAGAGGTGGAAGAGTGACCAGAGGTGGAAGAGTAACCAGAGGTGGAAGATTGACCAGAAGTGGAAGAGTGACCAGGGGTGGAAGAGTGACCCGAGGTGGAAGAATGACCAGAGGTGGAAGATTGACCAGAGGTGGAAGAGTGACCAGAGGTGGAAGAGTGACCAGAGGTGGAAGAGTGACCAGAGGTGGAAGAGTGGCCAGAGGTGGAAGAGTGACCAGAGATGGAAGATTGGACAGAGGTGGAAGAGTGACCAGAGACGGAAGAGTGACCAGATGTGGAAGATTGGCCAGAGGTGGAAGAGTGACCAGAGGTGGAAGATTGGTAAAAGGAGGAAGAGTGACCAGAGATGGAAGAGTGACCAGATATAAAAGATTGGCCAGAGGTGGAAGTGACCAGAGGTGGAAGAGTGACCGGAGGTGGAAGAGTGGCCAGAGGTTGAAGTGACCAGAGGTGGAATAGTGACCAGAGGTGGAAGTGTGACCAGAGTTGGAAGAGTGACCAGAGGTGGAAGATTGGCCAGAGGTGGAAGAGTGACCAGAGGTGGAAGAGTGACCAGAGGTGGAAGAGTGACCAGAGGTGGAAGAGTGACCAGAGGTGGAAGAGTGACCAGAGGTGGAAGAGTGACCAGAGATGGAAGAGTGACGAGATGTGGAAGAGTGACCAGAGGTGGAAGAGTGACCAGAGGTGGAAGAGTGACCAGAGGTGGAAGAGTGACCAGAGGTGGAAGAGTGACCAGAGGTGGAAGAGTGACCAGAGGTGGAAGAGTGACCAGAGGTGGAAGATTGACCAGAGGTGGAAGAGTGACCAGAGGTGGAAGATTGGCCAGAGGTGGAAGATTGGCCAGAGGTGGAAGAGTGACCAGAGGTGGAAGAGTGACCAGAGGTGGAAGAGTGACCAGAGGTAGAAGAGTGACCAGAGGTGGAAGAGTGACCCGAGGTGGAAGAGTGACCAGAGGTGGAAGAGTGACCAGAGGTAGAAGAGTGACCAGATGTGGAAGATTGGTCAGAGGTGGAAGAGTGACCAGAGATGGAAGATTGGCCAGAGGTGGAAGAGTGACCAGAGATGGAAGAGTGACCAGATGTGGAAGATTGGCCAGAGGTGGAAGAGTGACCAGAGGTGGAAGATTGGCCAGAGGTGGAAGAGTGACCAGAGATGGAAGAGTGACCAGATGTGGAAGATTGGCCAGAGGTGGAAGAGTGACCAGAGGTGGAAGATTGGCCAGAGGTGGAAGAGTGACCAGAGGTGGAAGAGTGATCCGAGGTGAAAGAGTGACCCGAGGTGGAAGAGTGACCAGAGATGGAAATGTGACCAGAGGTGGAAGAGTGACCAGAGGTGGAAAGAGTGACCAGAGGTGGAAGAGTGACCAGAGATGGAAGAGTGACCAGTGACCAGAGGTGGAAGAGTGACCGAGATGTGAAGAGTGACCAGAGGTGGAAGACCAGAGGTGGAAGAGTGCCCAGAGGTGGAAGAGTGACCAGAGGTGGAAGATTGGCCAGAGGTGGAAGACCAGAGGTGGAAGACTGGCCAGAGGTGGAAGACCAGAGGTGGAAGAGTGACCAGAGGTAGAAGAGTGACCAGAGAAGATTGACCAGAGGTGGAAGAGTGACCAGAGGTGGAAGATTGGCCAGAGGTGGAAGAGTGACCAGAGTGGAAGATTGGCCAGAGGTGGAAGAGTGAAGAGTGGAAGATTGGCCAGAGGTGGAAGAGTGACCAGAGGTGGAAGAGTGAGTGGAAGAGTGACCAGAGATGGAAGAGTGACCAGAGGTAGAAGTGACCAGATGTGGAAGATTGGCCAGAGGTGGAAGAGTGACCATAGGTGGAAGAGTGACCAGAGGTGGAAGAGTGACCAGAGATGGAAGAGTGACCAGATGTGGAAGATTGACCAGAGGTGGAAGAGTGACCAGAGGTGGAAGAGTGACCAGAGGCGAAGAGTGACCAGAGGTGGAAGAGTGACCCGAGGTGGAAGAGTTATCCGAGGTGGAAGAGTGACCAGAGATGGAAGAGTGACCAGAGGTGGAAGAGTGACCAGAGAGAGTGACCAGAGGTGGAGAGTGACCAGATGTGGAAGATTGAGTGACCAGAGGTGGAAGAGTGACCAGAAAGAGTGTGAAAGAGTGACCAGAGATGGAAGATTGGCCAGAGGTGGAAGAGTGACCAGAGAGAGAGTGACCAGAGGTGGAAGATTGTGACCAGAGGTGAAAGAGTGGCCAAAGGTGGAAGAGTGACCAGAGGTGGAAGAGTGACCAGAGGTGGAAGAGTGACCAGAGGTGAAAGAGTGGCCAGACGTGGAAGAGTGACCAGAGGTGGAAGATTGACCAGAGGTGGAAGAGTGACCAGAGGTGGAAGAGTGACCAGACGTGGAAGACTGACCAGAGGTGGAAGATTGGTCAGAGGTGGAAGAGTGACCAGAAGTGGAAGAGTGACCAGAGGTGGAAGTGACAAGACGTGGAAGATTGGCCAGAGGTGGAAGAGTGACCAGAGGTGGAAGAGTGACCAGAGGTGGAAGAGTAACCAGAGGTGGAAGAGTGACCAGAGGTGGAAGAGTGACCAGAGATGGAAGAGTGACGAGATGTGGAAGAGTGACCAGAGGTGGAAGAGTGACCAGAGGTGGAAGAGTGACCAGAGGTGGAAGAGTGACCAGAGGTGGAAGAGTGACCAGAGGTGGAAGAGTGACCAGAGGTGGAAGAGTGACCAGAGGTAGAAGAGTGACCAGAGGTGGAAGAGTGACCAGAGGTGGAAGATTGGCCAGAGGTGGAAGAGTGACCAGAGGTGGAAGACTGGCCAGAGGTGGAAGAGTGACCAGAGGTGGAAGAGTGACCAGAGGTAGAAGAGTGACCAGAGGTGGAAGATTTGCCAGAGGTGCAAGAGTGACCCGAGGTGGAAGAGTGACCAAAGGTGGAAGAGTGACCAGAGGTAGAAGAGTGACCAGATGTGGAAGATTGGCCAGAGGTGGAAGAGTGACCAGAGATGGAAGATTGGCCAGAGGTGGAAGAGTGACCAGAGATGGAAGAGTGACCAGATGTGGAAGATTGGCCAGAGGTGGAAGAGTGACCAGAGGTGGAAGATTGGCCAGAGGAGGAAGAGTGACCAGAGATGGAAGAGTGACCAGATGTTGAAGATTGGCCAGAGGTGGAAGAGTGACCAGAGGTGGAAGAGTGACCAGAGGTAGAAGAGTGGCCAGAGGTAGAAGAGTGGCCAGAGGTAGAAGAGTGGCCATAGGTGGAAGAGTGACCAAAGGTGGAAGAGTGACCAAAGGTGGAAGACTGTCCAAAGGTGGAAGAGTGACCAGAGGTGGAAGATTGGCCATAGGTGGAAGAATGACCAGAGGTGGAAGAGTGACCAGAGGTGGAAGATTGGCCAGAGGTGGAAGAGTGACCAGAGGTGTGAGAGGTGGAAGTGACCAGAGGTGGAAGAGTGACCAGAGGTGGAAGAGTGACCAGAGGTGGAAGATTGACCAGAGGTGGAAGAGTGACCAGAGGTGGAAGAGTGACCAGAGGTGGAAGAGTGACCAGAGGTGGAAGAGTGACCAGAGGTGGAAGAGTGACCAGAGGTGGAAGAGTGACCAGAGGTGGAAGAGTGACCAGAGGTGGAAGAGTGACCAGAGGTGGAAGAGTGACCAGAGGTGGAAGAGTGACCAGAGGTGGAAGAGTGACCAGAGGTGGAAGAGTGACCAGAGGTGGAAGAGTGACCAGAGGTGGAAGAGTGACCAGAGGTGGAAGAGTGACCAGAGGTGGAAGAGTGACCAGAGGTGGAAGATTGACCAGAGGTGGAAGAGTGACCAGAGATGGAAGAGTGACCAGATGTGGAAGATTGACCAGAGGTGGAAGAGTGACCAGAGGTGGAAGATTGGCCAGAGGTGGAAGAGTGACCAGAGGTGGAAGAGTGACCAGAGGTGGAAGAGTGACCAGAGGTGGAAGAGTGACCAGAGGTGGAAGAGTGACCAGAGGTGGAAGAGTGACCCGAGGTGGAAGAGTGACCCGAGGTGGAAGAGTGACCAGAGGTGGAAGAGTGACCAGAGGTGGAAGAGTGACCAGATGTGGAAGAGAGTTGTAAGAGTGACCAGAGGTGGAAGAGTGACCAGAGGTGGAAGAGTGACCAGAGGTGGAAGAGTGACCAGAGGTGGAAGAGTGACCAGAGGTGGAAGAGTGACCAGAGGTGGAAGAGTGGCCAGAGGTGGAAGAGTGACCAGAGGTGGAAGAGTGACCAGAGGTGGAAGAGTGACCAGAGATGGGAGAGTGACCAGATGTGGAAGATTGGCCAGAGGTGGAAGAGTGGCCAAAGCTGGAAGAGTGACCAGAGGTGGAAGAGTGACCAGAGGTGGAAGAGTGACCAGAGGTGAAAGAGTGGCCAGAGGTGGAAGAGTGACCAGAGGTGGAAGAGTGACCAGAGGTGGAAGAGTGACCAGAGGTGGAAGATTGGCCAGAGGTGGAAGAGTGACCAGAGGTGGAGGATTGGCCAGAGGTGGAAGAGTGACCAGAGGTGGAAGAGTGACCAGAGGTGGAAGACTGACCATAGGTGGAAGATTGGTCAGAGGTGGAAGAGTGACCAGAAGTGGAAGAGTGACCAGAGGTGGAAGAGTAACCAGAGGTGGAAGAGTGGCCATAAATGGAAGAGTGACCAGAGGTGGAAGAGTGACCAGAGATGGAAGAGTGACCAGATGTGGAAGATTGGCCAGAGGTGGAAGAGTGAATAGAGGTGGAAGAGTGACCAGAGGTGGAAGAGTGACCAGAGGTGGAAGAGTGACCCGAGGTGGAAGAGTGACCAGAGATGGAAGAGTGACGAGATGTGGAAGATTGCCCAGAGGTGGAAGAGTGACCAGAGGTGGAAGAGTGACCAGAGGTGGAAGAGTGACCAGAGGTGGAAGAGTGACCAGAGGTGGAAGAGTGACCAGAGGTGGAAGATTGGCCAGAGGTGGAAGAGTGACCAGAGGTGGAAGACTGGCCAGAGGTGGAAGAGTGACCAGAGGTGGAAGAGTGACCAGAGGTAGAAGAGTGACCAGAGGTGGAAGATTGGCCAGAGGTGCAAGAGTGACCCGAGGTGGAAGAGTGACCAGAGGTGGAAGAGTGACCAGAGGTAGAAGAGTGACCAGATGTGGAAGATTGGCCAGAGGTGGAAGAGTGACCAGAGATGGAAGATTGGCCAGAGGTGGAAGAGTGACCAGAGATGGAAGAGTGACCAGATGTGGAAGATTGGCCAGAGGTGGAAGAGTGACCAGAGGTGGAAGATTGGCCAGAGGAGGAAGAGTGACCAGAGATGGAAGAGTGACCAGATGTTGAAGATTGGCCAGATGTGGAAGAGTGACCAGAGGTGGAAGATTGGCCAGAGGTGGAAGAGTGACCAGAGGTGAAAGAGTGACCAGAGGTGGAAGAGTGACCAGAGGTAGAAGAGTGACCAGAGGTGGAAGAGTGACCAGAGGTGGAAGAGTGACCAGAGGTGGAAGATTGGCCAGAGGTGGCCAGAGGTGGAAGAGTGACCAGAGGTGGAAGATTGGCCAGAGGTGGAAGAGTGACCAGAGGTGGAAGAGTGACCAGAGGTGGAAGATTGACCAGAGGTGGAAGAGTGACCAGAGGTGGAAGATTGGCCAGAGGTGGAAGAGTGACCAGAGGTGGAAGATTGGCCAGAGGTGGAAGAGTGACCAGAGGTGGAAGAGTGACCAGAGGTGGAAGAGTGATCCGAGGTGAAAGAGTGACCCGAGGTGGAAGAGTGACCAGAGAGGGAAGAGTGACCAGAGGTTGAAGTGACCAGAGGTGGAAGATTGGCCAGAGGTGGAAGAGTGACCAGAGATGGAAGAGTGACGAGATATGGAAGAGTGACCATAGGTGGAAGAATGACCAGAGGTGGAAGAGTGACCAGAGGTGGAAGAGTGACCAGAGATGGAAGAGTGACGAGATATGGAAGAGTGACCATAGGTGGAAGAATGACCAGAGGTGGAAGAGTGACGAGAGGTGGAAGAGTGACCAGAGGTGTAAGAGTGACCAGAGGTGGAAGAGTGACCAGAGGTGGAAGATTGACCAGAGGTGGAAGAGTGACCAGAGGTGGAAGAGTGACCAGAGGTGGAAGATTGGCCAGAGGTGGAAGAGTGACCAGAGGTGGAAGACTGGCCAGAGGTGGAAGAGTGACCAGATGTGGAAGAGTGACCAGAGGTAGAAGAGTGACCAGAGGTGGAAGATTGGCCAGAGGTGCAAGAGTGCCCCGAGGTGGAAGAGTGACCAGAGGTGGAAGAGTGACCAGAGGTAGAAGAGTGACCAGATGTGGAAGATTGGCCAGAGGTGGAAGAGTGACCAGAGATGGAAGATTGGCCAGAGGTGGAAGAGTGACCAGAGATGGAAGAGTGACCAGATGTGGAAGATTGGCCAGAGGTGGAAGAGTGACCAGAGGTGGAAGATTGGCCAGAGGTGGAAGAGTGACCAGAGGTGAAAGAGTGACCAGAGGTGGAAGAGTGACCAGAGGTGGAAGAGTGACCAGAGGTGGAAGAGTGACCCGAGGTGGAAGAGTGATCCGAGGTGGAAGAGTGACCCGAGGTGGAAGAGTGATCAGAGGTGGAAGAGTGACCAGAGGTGGAAGAGTGACCAGAAGTGGAAGAGTGACCAGAGGTGGAAGAGTGACCAGAGGTGGAAGAGTGACCAGAGGTGGAAGAGTGACCAGATGTGGAAGAGTGACCAGATGTGGAAGAGTGACCAGAGGTGGAAGAGTGACCAGAGATGGAAGAGTGACCAGATGTGGAAGAGTGGCCAGAGGTGGAAGAGTGGCCAAAGCTGGAAGAGTGACCAGAGGTGGAAGAGTGACCAGAGGTGGAAGAGTGGCCAGAGGTGGAAGAGTGACCAGAGGTGGAAGAGTGACCAGAGGTGGAAGAGTGACCAGAGGTGGAAGAGTGACCAGAGGTAGAAGAGTGACCAGAGGTGGAAGATTGGCCAGAGGTGCAAGAGTGCCCCGAGGTGGAAGAGTGACCAGAGGTGGAAGAGTGACCAGAGGTAGAAGAGTGACCAGATGTGGAAGATTGGCCAGAGGTGGAAGAGTGACCAGAGATGGAAGATTGGCCAGAGGTGGAAGAGTGACCAGAGATGGAAGAGTGACCAGATGTGGAAGATTGGCCAGAGGTGGAAGAGTGACCAGAGGTGGAAGATTGGCCAGAGGTGGAAGAGTGACCAGAGGTGAAAGAGTGACCAGAGGTGGAAGAGTGACCAGAGGTGGAAGAGTGACCAGAGGTGGAAGAGTGACCCGAGGTGGAAGAGTGATCCGAGGTGGAAGAGTGACCCGAGGTGGAAGAGTGATCAGAGGTGGAAGAGTGACCAGAGGTGGAAGAGTGACCAGAGGTGGAAGAGTGACCAGAGGTGGAAGAGTGACCAGAGGTGGAAGAGTGACCAGAGGTGGAAGAGTGACCAGATGTGGAAGAGTGGCCAGATGTGGAAGAGTGACCAGAGGTGGAAGAGTGACCAGAGATGGAAGAGTGACCAGATGTGGAAGAGTGGCCAGAGGTGGAAGAGTGGCCAAAGCTGGAAGAGTGACCAGAGGTGGAAGAGTGACCAGAGGTGGAAGAGTGGCCAGAGGTGGAAGAGTGACCAGAGGTGGAAGAGTGACCAGAGGTGGAAGAGTGACCAGAGGTGGAAGAGTGACCAGAGGTGGAAGAGTGACCAGAGGTGGAAGATTGGCCAGAGGTGGAAGAGTGACCAGAGGTGGAGGATTGGCCAGAGGTGGAAGAGTGACCAGAGGTGGAAGAGTGACCAGAGGTGGAAGACTGACCATAGGTGGAAGATTGGCCAGAGGTGGAAGAGTGACCAGAAGTGGAAGAGCGACCAGAGGTGGAAGAGTAACCAGAGGTGGAAGAGTGACCAGATGTGGAAGATTGGCCAGAGGTGGAAGAGTGAATAGAGGTGGAAGAGTGACCAGAGGTGGAAGAGTGACCACAGGTGGAAGAGTGACCAGAGGTTGAAGAGTGACCCGAGGAGGAAGAGTGACCAGAGGTGGAAGAGTGACCCGAGGTGGAAGAGTGACCAGAGGTGGAAGAGTGACCCGAGGTGGAAGAGTGACCCCAGGTGGAAGATTGGCCAGAGGTGGAAGAGTGACCAGAGGTGAGAGAGTGACCAGAGGTGGAAGAGTGACCAGAGGTGGAAGAGTGACCAGAGGTGGAAGAGTGACCCGAGGTGGAAGAGTGATCCGAGGTGGAAGAGTAACCCGAGGTGGAAGAGTGACCAGAGGTGGAAGAGTGACCAGAGGTGGAAGAGTGACCAGAGGTGGAAGAGTGACCAGAGGTGGAAGAGTGACCAGAGGTGGAAGAGTGACCAGAGGTGGAAGAGTGGCCAGAGGTGGAAGAGTGACCAGAGATGGAAGATTGGCCAGAGGTGGAAGAGTGACCAGAGATGGAAGAGTGACCAGATGTGGAAGATTGGCCAAAGGTGGAAGAGTGGCCAAAGCTGGAAGAGTGACCAGAGGTGGAAGAGTGACCAGAGGAGGAGGATTGGCCAGAGGTGGAAGAGTGACCAGAGGTGGAAGAGTGACCAGAGGTGGAAGACTGACCATAGGTGGAAGATTGGCCAGAGGTGGAAGAGTGACCAGAAGTGGAAGAGTGACCAGAGGTGGAAGAGTAACCAGAGGTGGAAGAGTGACCATAAATGGAAGAGTGACCAGAGGTGGAAGAGTGACCAGAGATGGAAGAGTGACCAGATATGGAAGATTGGCCAGAGGTGGAAGATTGAATAGAGGTGGAAGAGTGACCAGAGGTGGAAGAGTGACCAGAGGTGGAAGAGTGACCCGAGGTGGAAGAGTGACCAGAGGTTGAAGAGTGACCCGAGGTGGAAGAGTAACCAGAGGTGGAAGAGTGACCCGAGGTGGAAGAGTGACCAGAGGTGGAAGAGTGACCAGAGGTGGAAGAGCGACCCGAGGTGGAAGAGTGACCCGAGGTGGAAGAGTGGCCAGAGGTGGAAGAGTGACCAGAGGTGGAAGAGTGACCAGAGGTGGAAATGTGACCAGAGATGGAAGAGTGACCAGATGTGGAAGATTGGCCAGAGGTGGAAGAGTGACCAGAGGTGGAAGATTGGCCAGAGATGGAAGAGTGACCAGAGGTGGAAGAGTGACCCGAGGTGGAAGAGTGATCCGAGGTGGAAGAGTGACCCGAGGTGGAAGAGTGACCAGAGGTGGAAGGATGACCAGAGGTGGAAGAGTGACGAGAGGTGGAAGAGTGACCAGAGGTGGAAGAGTGACCAGAGGTGGAAGAGTGACCAGAGGTGGAAGAGTGACCAGAGGTGGAAGAGTGACCATAGGTGGAAGATTGGCCAGAGGTGGAAGAGTGACCAGAGGTGGAAGATTGGCCAGAGGTGGAAGAGTGACCAGAGGTGGAAGAGTGACCGGAGGTGGAAGAGTGACGAGAGGTGGAAGAGTGGCCAGAGGTGGAAGAGTGACCCGAGATGGAAGATTGGCCAGAGGTGGAAGAGTGACCAGAGATGGAAGAGTGACCAGATGTGGAAGATTGGCCTGAGGTGGAAGAGTGACCAGAGATGGAAGAGTGACCAGATGTGGAAGATTGGCCAGAGGTGGAAGAGTGACCAGAGATGGAAGAGTGACCAGATATAAAAGATTGGCCAGAGGTGGAAGTGACCAGAGGTGGAAGAGTGACCGGAGGTGGAAGAGTGGCCAGAGGTTGAAGTGACCAGAGGTGGAATAGTGACCAGATTTGGAAGTGTGACCAGAGTTGGAAGATTGGCCAGAGGTGGAAGAGTGACCAGAGGTGGAAGATTGGCCAGAGGTGGAAGAGTGACCAGAGGTGGAAGAGTGACCAGAGGTGGAAGAGTGACCAGAGGTGGAAGAGTAACCAGAGGTGGAAGAGTGACCAGAGGTGGAAGAGTGACCAGAGATGGAAGAGTGACCAGAGGTGGAAGAGTGACCAGAGGTGGAAGAGTGACCAGAGGTGGAAGAGTGACCAGAGGTGAAAGAGTGGCCAGAGGTGGAGGAGTGACCAGAGGTGGAAGAGTGACCAGAGGTGGAAGAGTGACCAGAGGTGGAAGATTGGCCAGAGGTGGAAGAGTGACCAGAGGTGGAGGATTGGCCAGAGGTGGAAGAGTGACCAGAGGTGGAAGAGTGACCAGAGGTGGAAGACTGACCATAGGTGGAAGATTGGCCAGAGGTGGAAGAGTGACCAGAAGTGGAAGAGCGACCAGAGGTGGAAGAGTAACCAGAGGTGGAAGAGTGGCCATAAATGGAAGAGTGACCAGAGGTGGAAGAGTGACCAGAGATGGAAGAGTGACCAGATGTGGAAGATTGGCCAGAGGTGGAAGAGTGAATAGAGGTGGAAGAGTGACCAGAGGTGGAAGAGTGACCACAGGTGGAAGAGTGACCAGAGGTTGAAGAGTGACCCGAGGAGGAAGAGTGACCAGAGGTGGAAGAGTGACCCGAGGTGGAAGAGTGACCAGTGGTGGAAGAGTGACCCGAGGTGGAAGAGTGACCCCAGGTGGAAGATTGGCCAGAGGTGGAAGAGTGACCAGAGGTGAGAGAGTGACCAGAGGTGGAAGAGTGACCAGAGGTGGAAGAGTGACCAGAGGTGGAAGAGTGACCCGAGGTGGAAGAGTGATCCGAGGTGGAAGAGTGACCCGAGGTGGAAGAGTGACCAGAGGTGGAAGAGTGACCAGAGGTGGAAGAGTGACCAGAGGTGGAAGAGTGACCAGAGGTGGAAGAGTGACCAGAGGTGGAAGAGTGGCCAGAGGTGGAAGAGTGACCAGAGATGGAAGATTGGCCAGAGGTGGAAGAGTGACCAGAGATGGAAGAGTGACCAGATGTGGAAGATTGGCCAGAGGTGGAAGAGTGACCAGAGGTGGAAGATTGGCCAGAGGTGGAAGAGTGACCAGAGGTGAAAGAGTGACCAGAGGTGGAAGAGTGACCAGAGGTAGAAGAGTGACCAGAGGTGGAAGATTGGCCAGAGGTGGAAGAGTGACCAGAGGTGGAAGATTGGCCAGAGGTGGAAGAGTGACCAAAGGTGGAAGAGTGACCAAAGGTGGAAGAGTGACCAGAGGTGGAAGATTGGCCAGAGGTGGAAGATTGGCCAGAGGTGGAAGAGTGACCAGAGGTGGAAGATTGGCCAGAGGTGGAAGAGTGACCAGAGGTGGAAGAGTGACCAGAGGTGGAAGATTGACCAGAGGTGGAAGAGTGACCAGAGGTGGAAGATTGGCCAGAGGTGGAAGAGTGACCAGAGGTGGAAGATTGGCCAGAGGTGGAAGAGTGACCAGAGGTGGAAGAGTGACCAGAGGTGGAAGAGTGATCCGAGGTGAAAGAGTGACCCGAGGTGGAAGAGTGACCAGAGAGGGAAGAGTGACCAGAGGTTGAAGTGACCAGAGGTGGAAGATTGGCCAGAGGTGGAAGAGTGACCAGAGATGGAAGAGTGACGAGATATGGAAGAGTGACCATAGGTGGAAGAATGACCAGAGGTGGAAGAGTGACCAGAGGTGGAAGAGTGACCAGAGATGGAAGAGTGACGAGATATGGAAGAGTGACCATAGGTGGAAGAATGACCAGAGGTGGAAGAGTGACGAGAGGTGGAAGAGTGACCAGAGGTGTAAGAGTGACCAGAGGTGGAAGAGTGACCAGAGGTGGAAGATTGACCAGAGGTGGAAGAGTGACCAGAGGTGGAAGAGTGACCAGAGGTGGAAGATTGGCCAGAGGTGGAAGAGTGACCAGAGGTGGAAGACTGGCCAGAGGTGGAAGAGTGACCAGATGTGGAAGAGTGACCAGAGGTAGAAGAGTGACCAGAGGTGGAAGATTGGCCAGAGGTGCAAGAGTGACCCGAGGTGGAAGAGTGACCAGAGGTGGAAGAGTGACCAGAGGTAGAAGAGTGACCAGATGTGGAAGATTGGCCAGAGGTGGAAGAGTGACCAGAGATGGAAGATTGGCCAGAGGTGGAAGAGTGACCAGAGATGGAAGAGTGACCAGATGTGGAAGATTGGCCAGAGGTGGAAGAGTGACCAGAGGTGGAAGATTGGCCAGAGGTGGAAGAGTGACCAGAGGTGAAAGAGTGACCAGAGGTGGAAGAGTGACCAGAGGTGGAAGAGTGACCAGAGGTGGAAGAGTGACCCGAGGTGGAAGAGTGATCCGAGGTGGAAGAGTGACCCGAGGTGGAAGAGTGACCAGAGGTGGAAGAGTGACCAGAGGTGGAAGAGTGACCAGAAGTGGAAGAGTGACCAGAGGTGGAAGAGTGACCAGAGGTGGAAGAGTGACCAGAGGTGGAAGAGTGACCAGATGTGGAAGAGTGACCAGATGTGGAAGAGTGACCAGAGGTGGAAGAGTGACCAGAGATGGAAGAGTGACCAGAGGTGGAAGAGTGACCAGAGGTGGAAGAGAGTGGTCGAGTGACCAGAGGTGGAAGAGTGTCCAGAGGTGGAAGAGTGACCAGAGGTGGAAGAGTGACCAGAGGTGGAAGAGTGACCAGAGGTGGAAGAGTGACCAGAGGTGGAAGAGTGACCAGAGGTGGAAGAGTGACCAGAGGTGGAAGAGTGACCAGAGGTGGAAGAGTGACCAGAGGTGGAAGATTGGCCAGAGGTGGAAGAGTTAAAAGAGGTGGACGATTGACCAGAGGTGGACCAGAGGTGGAAGAGTGACCAGAGGTGGAAGAGTGCCCTGAGGTGGAAGTCTGACCAGAGGTGGAAGAGTGCCCAGAGGTGGAAGAGTGACCAGAGGTGGAAGAGTGACCAGAGGTGGAAGAGTGACCAGAGGTGGAAGAGTGACCAGATGTGGAAGATTGGCCAGAGGTGGAAGAGTGAATAGAGGTGGAAGAGTGACCAGAGGTGGAAGAGTGACCAGAGGTGGAAGAGTGACCAGAGGTTGAAGAGTGACCCGAGGAGGAAGAGTGACCAGAGGTGGAAGAGTGACCCGAGGTGGAAGAGTGACCAGAGGTGGAAGAGTGACCCGAGGTGGAAGAGTGACCCCAGGTGGAAGATTGGCCAGAGGTGGAAGAGTGACCAGAGGTGAGAGAGTGACCAGAGGTGGAAGAGTGACCAGAGGTGGAAGAGTGACCAGAGGTGGAAGAGTGACCCGAGGTGGAAGAGTGATCCGAGGTGGAAGAGTGACCCGAGGTGGAAGAGTGACCAGAGGTGGAAGAGTGACCAGAGGTGGAAGAGTGACCAGAGGTGGAAGAGTGACCAGAGGTGGAAGAGTGACCAGAGGTGGAAGAGTGACCAGAGGTGGAAGAGTGGCCAGAGGTGGAAGAGTGACCAGAGATGGAAGATTGGCCAGAGGTGGAAGAGTGACCAGAGATGGAAGAGTGACCAGATGTGGAAGATTGGCCAAAGGTGGAAGAGTGGCCAAAGCTGGAAGAGTGACCAGAGGTGGAAGAGTGACCAGAGGAGGAGGATTGGCCAGAGGTGGAAGAGTGACCAGAGGTGGAAGAGTGACCAGAGGTGGAAGACTGACCATAGGTGGAAGATTGGCCAGAGGTGGAAGAGTGACCAGAAGTGGAAGAGTGACCAGAGGTGGAAGAGTAACCAGAGGTGGAAGAGTGACCATAAATGGAAGAGTGACCAGAGGTGGAAGAGTGACCAGAGATGGAAGAGTGACCAGATATGGAAGATTGGCCAGAGGTGGAAGATTGAATAGAGGTGGAAGAGTGACCAGAGGTGGAAGAGTGACCAGAGGTGGAAGAGTGACCCGAGGTGGAAGAGTGACCAGAGGTTGAAGAGTGACCCGAGGTGGAAGAGTAACCAGAGGTGGAAGAGTGACCCGAGGTGGAAGAGTGACCAGAGGTGGAAGAGTGACCAGAGGTGGAAGAGCGACCCGAGGTGGAAGAGTGACCCGAGGTGGAAGAGTGGCCAGAGGTGGAAGAGTGACCAGAGGTGGAAGAGTGACCAGAGGTGGAAATGTGACCAGAGATGGAAGAGTGACCAGATGTGGAAGATTGGCCAGAGGTGGAAGAGTGACCAGAGGTGGAAGATTGGCCAGAGATGGAAGAGTGACCAGAGGTGGAAGAGTGACCCGAGGTGGAAGAGTGATCCGAGGTGGAAGAGTGACCCGAGGTGGAAGAGTGACCAGAGGTGGAAGGATGACCAGAGGTGGAAGAGTGACGAGAGGTGGAAGAGTGACCAGAGGTGGAAGAGTGACCAGAGGTGGAAGAGTGACCAGAGGTGGAAGAGTGACCAGAGGTGGAAGAGTGACCATAGGTGGAAGATTGGCCAGAGGTGGAAGAGTGACCAGAGGTGGAAGATTGGCCAGAGGTGGAAGAGTGACCAGAGGTGGAAGAGTGACCGGAGGTGGAAGAGTGACGAGAGGTGGAAGAGTGGCCAGAGGTGGAAGAGTGACCCGAGATGGAAGATTGGCCAGAGGTGGAAGAGTGACCAGAGATGGAAGAGTGACCAGATGTGGAAGATTGGCCTGAGGTGGAAGAGTGACCAGAGATGGAAGAGTGACCAGATGTGGAAGATTGGCCAGAGGTGGAAGAGTGACCAGAGATGGAAGAGTGACCAGATATAAAAGATTGGCCAGAGGTGGAAGTGACCAGAGGTGGAAGAGTGACCGGAGGTGGAAGAGTGGCCAGAGGTTGAAGTGACCAGAGGTGGAATAGTGACCAGATTTGGAAGTGTGACCAGAGTTGGAAGATTGGCCAGAGGTGGAAGAGTGACCAGAGGTGGAAGATTGGCCAGAGGTGGAAGAGTGACCAGAGGTGGAAGAGTGACCAGAGGTGGAAGAGTGACCAGAGGTGGAAGAGTAACCAGAGGTGGAAGAGTGACCAGAGGTGGAAGAGTGACCAGAGATGGAAGAGTGACCAGAGGTGGAAGAGTGACCAGAGGTGGAAGAGTGACCAGAGGTGGAAGAGTGACCAGAGGTGAAAGAGTGGCCAGAGGTGGAGGAGTGACCAGAGGTGGAAGAGTGACCAGAGGTGGAAGAGTGACCAGAGGTGGAAGATTGGCCAGAGGTGGAAGAGTGACCAGAGGTGGAGGATTGGCCAGAGGTGGAAGAGTGACCAGAGGTGGAAGAGTGACCAGAGGTGGAAGACTGACCATAGGTGGAAGATTGGCCAGAGGTGGAAGAGTGACCAGAAGTGGAAGAGCGACCAGAGGTGGAAGAGTAACCAGAGGTGGAAGAGTGGCCATAAATGGAAGAGTGACCAGAGGTGGAAGAGTGACCAGAGATGGAAGAGTGACCAGATGTGGAAGATTGGCCAGAGGTGGAAGAGTGAATAGAGGTGGAAGAGTGACCAGAGGTGGAAGAGTGACCACAGGTGGAAGAGTGACCAGAGGTTGAAGAGTGACCCGAGGAGGAAGAGTGACCAGAGGTGGAAGAGTGACCCGAGGTGGAAGAGTGACCAGTGGTGGAAGAGTGACCCGAGGTGGAAGAGTGACCCCAGGTGGAAGATTGGCCAGAGGTGGAAGAGTGACCAGAGGTGAGAGAGTGACCAGAGGTGGAAGAGTGACCAGAGGTGGAAGAGTGACCAGAGGTGGAAGAGTGACCCGAGGTGGAAGAGTGATCCGAGGTGGAAGAGTGACCCGAGGTGGAAGAGTGACCAGAGGTGGAAGAGTGACCAGAGGTGGAAGAGTGACCAGAGGTGGAAGAGTGACCAGAGGTGGAAGAGTGACCAGAGGTGGAAGAGTGACCAGAGGTGGAAGAGTGGCCAGAGGTGGAAGAGTGACCAGAGATGGAAGATTGGCCAGAGGTGGAAGAGTGACCAGAGATGGAAGAGTGACCAGATGTGGAAGATTGGCCAAAGGTGGAAGAGTGGCCAAAGCTGGAAGAGTGACCAGAGGTGGAAGAGTGACCAGAGGAGGAGGATTTGCCAGAGGTGGAAGAGTGACCAGAGGTGGAAGAGTGACCAGAGGTGGAAGACTGACCATAGGTGGAAGATTGGCCAGAGGTGGAAGAGTGACCAGAAGTGGAAGAGTGACCAGAGGTAAAAGAGTAACCAGAGGTGGAAGAGTGACCATAAATGGAAGAGTGACCAGAGGTGGAAGAGTGACCAGAGATGGAAGAGTGACCAGATATGGAAGATTGGCCAGAGGTGGAAGAGTGAATAGAGGTGGAAGAGTGACCAGAGGTGGAAGAGTGACCAGAGGTGGAAGAGTGACCCGAGGTGGAAGAGTGACCAGAGGTTGAAGAGTGACCCGAGGTGGAAGAGTAACCAGAGGTGGAAGAGTGACCCGAGGTGGAAGAGTGACCAGAGGTGGAAGAGTGACCAGAGGTGGAAGAGCGACCCGAGGTGGAAGAGTGACCCGAGGTGGAAGAGTGGCCAGAGGTGGAAGAGTGACCAGAGGTGGTAGAGTGACCAGAGGTGGAAATGTGACCAGAGATGGAAGAGTGACCAGATGTGGAAGATTGGCCAGAGGTGGAAGAGTGACCAGAGGTGGAAGATTGGCCAGAGATGGAAGAGTGACCAGAGGTGGAAGAGTGACCCGAGGTGGAAGAGTGATCCGAGGTGGAAGAGTGACCCGAGGTGGAAGAGTGACCAGAGGTGGAAGGATGACCAGAGGTGGAAGAGTGACGAGAGGTGGAAGAGTGACCAGAGGTGGAAGAGTGACCAGAGGTGGAAGAGTGACCAGAGGTGGAAGAGTGACCAGAGGTGGAAGAGTGACCATAGGTGGAAGATTGGCCAGAGGTGGAAGAGTGACCAGAGGTGGAAGATTGGCCAGAGGTGGAAGAGTGACCAGAGGTGGAAGAGTGACCGGAGGTGGAAGAGTGACGAGAGGTGGAAGAGTGGCCAGAGGTGGAAGAGTGACCCGAGATGGAAGATTGGCCAGAGGTGGAAGAGTGACCAGAGATGGAAGAGTGACCAGATGTGGAAGATTGGCCTGAGGTGGAAGAGTGACCAGAGATGGAAGAGTGACCAGATGTGGAAGATTGGCCAGAGGTGGAAGAGTGACCAGAGCTGGAAGAGTGGCCAGAGGTGGAAGAGTGACCAGAGGTGGAAGAGTGACCAGAGATGGAAGAGTGACCAGAGGTGGAAGAGTGGCCAGAGGTGGAAGAGTGACCAGAGGTGGAAGAGTGACCAGAAGTGGAAGAGTGACCAGAGGTGGAAGAGTGACCAGAGATGGAAGAGAGACCAGATGTGGAAGATTGGCCAGAGGTTGAAGAGTGACCAGAGGTGGAAGAGTGACCAGAGGTGGAAGAGTGACCAGAGGTGGAAGAGTGACCCGAGGTGGAAGAGTGACCAGAGGTTAAAGAGTGACCCGAGGTGGAAGAGTGACCAGAGGTGGAAGAGTGACCAGAGGTGGAAGAGTGACCAGAGGTGGAAGAGTGACCCGAGGTGGAAGAGTGGCCAGAGGTGGAAGAGTGGCCAGAGGTGGAAGAGTGACCAGAGGTGGAAGAGTGACCAGAGGTGGAAGAGTGACCAGAGGTGGAAGATTGGCCAGAGGTGGAAGAGTGACCAGAGGTGGAAGATTGGCCAGAGGTGGAAGAGTGACCAGAGGTGGAAGAGTGACCCGAGGTGGAAGAGTGATGCGAGGTGGAAGAGTGACCCGAGGTGGAAGAGTGACCAGAGGTGGAAGAGTGACCAGAGGTGGAAGAGTGACCAGAGGTGGAAGAGTGACCAGAGGTGGAAGAGTGACCAGAGGTGGAAGAGTGACCATAGGTGGAAGATTGGCATGAGGTGGAAGAGTGACCAGAGGTGGAAGATTGGCCAGAGGTGGAAGAGTGACCAGAGGTGGAAGAGTTACTGGAGGTGGAAGAGTGACCAGAGGTGGAAGAGTGGCCAGAGGTGGAAGAGTGACCAGAGGTGGAAGAGTGACCATAGGTGGAAGAGTGACCAGAGATGGAAGAGTGACCAGATGTGGAAGATTGGCCAAAGGTGGAAGAGTGACCAGAGATGGAAGAGTGACCAGATGTGGAAGAGTGACCAGAGGTGGAAGAGTGACCAGAAGTGGAAGAGTGAGCAGAGGTGGAAGAGTAACCAGAGGTGGAAGAGTGACCATAAATGGAAGAGTGACCAGAGGTGGAAGAGTAACCAGAGATGGAAGAGTGACCAGATATGGAAGATTGGCCAGAGGTGGAAGAGTGAATAGAGGTGGAAGAGTGACCAGAGGTGGAAGAGTGACCCGAGGTGGAAGAGTGACCAGAGGTTGAAGAGTGACCCGAGGTGGAAGAGTAACCAGAGGTGGAAGAGTGACCCGAGGTGGAAGAGTGACCAGAGGTGGAAGAGTGACCAGAGGTGGAAGAGCGACCCGAGGTGGAAGAGTGACCCGAGGTGGAAGAGTGGCCAGAGGTGGAAGAGTGACCAGAGGTGGAAGAGTGACCAGAGGTGGAAATGTGACCAGAGATGGAAGAGTGACCAGATGTGGAAGATTGGCCAGAGGTGGAAGAGTGACCAGAGGTGGAAGATTGGCCAGAGATGGAAGAGTGACCAGAGGTGGAAGAGTGACCAGAGGTGGAAGAGTGATCCGAGGTGGAAGAGTGACCCGAGGTGGAAGAGTGACCAGAGGTGGAAGGATGACCAGAGGTGGAAGAGTGACGAGAGGTGGAAGAGTGACCAGAGGTGGAAGAGTGACCAGAGGTGGAAGAGTGACCAGAGGTGGAAGAGTGACCAGAGGTGGAAGAGGGACCATAGGTGGAAGATTGGCCAGAGGTGGAAGAGTGACCAGAGGTGGAAGATTGGCCAGATGTGGAAGAGTGACCAGAGGTGGAAGAGTGACCGGAGGTGGAAGAGTGACGAGAGGTGGAAGAGTGGCCAGAGGTGGAAGAGTGACCCGAGATGGAAGATTGGCCAGAGGTGGAAGAGTGACCAGAGATGGAAGAGTGACCAGATGTGGAAGATTGGCCTGAGGTGGAAGAGTGACCAGAGATGGAAGAGTGACCAGATGTGGAAGATTGGCCAGAGGTGGAAGAGTGACCAGAGATGGAAGAGTGACCAGATATAAAAGATTGGCCAGAGGTGGAAGTGACCAGAGGTGGAAGAGTGACCGGAGGTGGAAGAGTGGCCAGAGGTTGAAGTGACCAGAGGTGGAATAGTGACCAGAGGTGGAAGTGTGACCAGAGTTGGAAGATTGGCCAGAGGTGGAAGAGTGACCAGAGGTGGAAGATTGGCCAGAGGTGGAAGAGTGACCAGAGGTGGAAGAGTGACCAGAGGTGGAAGAGTGACCAGAGGTGGAAGAGTAACCAGAGGTGGAAGAGTGACCAGAGGTGGAAGAGTGACCAGAGATGGAAGAGTGACCAGAGGTGGAAGAGTGACCAGAGGTGGAAGAGTGACCAGAGGTGGAAGAGTGACCAGAGGTGAAAGAGTGGCCAGAGGTGGAAGAGTGACCAGAGGTGGAAGAGTGACCAGAGGTGGAAGAGTGACCAGAGGTGGAAGATTGGCCAGAGGTGGAAGAGTGACCAGAGGTGGAGGATTGGCCAGAGGTGGAAGAGTGACCAGAGGTGGAAGAGTGACCAGAGGTGGAAGACTGACCATAGGTGGAAGATTGGCCAGAGGTGGAAGAGTGACCAGAAGTGGAAGAGCGACCAGAGGTGGAAGAGTAACCAGAGGTGGAAGAGTGGCCATAAATGGAAGAGTGACCAGAGGTGGAAGAGTGACCAGAGATGGAAGAGTGACCAGATGTGGAAGATTGGCCAGAGGTGGAAGAGTGAATAGAGGTGGAAGAGTGACCAGAGGTGGAAGAGTGACCACAGGTGGAAGAGTGACCAGAGGTTGAAGAGTGACCCGAGGAGGAAGAGTGACCAGAGGTGGAAGAGTGACCCGAGGTGGAAGAGTGACCAGTGGTGGAAGAGTGACCCGAGGTGGAAGAGTGACCCCAGGTGGAAGATTGGCCAGAGGTGGAAGAGTGACCAGAGGTGGAAGAGTGACCAGAGGTGGAAGAGTGACCAGAGGTGGAAGAGTGACCAGAGGTGGAAGAGTGACCCGAGGTGGAAGAGTGATCCGAGGTGGAAGAGTGACCCGAGGTGGAAGAGTGACCAGAGGTGGAAGAGTGACCAGAGGTGGAAGAGTGACCAGAGGTGGAAGAGTGACCAGAGGTGGAAGAGTGACCAGAGGTGGAAGAGTGACCAGAGGTGGAAGAGTGGCCAGAGGTGGAAGAGTGACCAGAGATGGAAGATTGGCCAGAGGTGGAAGAGTGACCAGAGATGGAAGAGTGACCAGATGTGGAAGATTGGCCAGAGGTGGAAGAGTGGCCAAAGCTGGAAGAGTGACCAGAGGTGGAAGAGTGACCAGAGGAGGAGGATTGGCCAGAGGTGGAAGAGTGACCAGAGGTGGAAGAGTGACCAGAGGTGGAAGACTGACCATAGGTGGAAGATTGGCCAGAGGTGGAAGAGTGACCAGAAGTGGAAGAGTGACCAGAGGTGGAAGAGTAACCAGAGGTGGAAGAGTGACCATAAATGGAAGAGTGACCAGAGGTGGAAGAGTGACCAGAGATGGAAGAGTGACCAGAGGTGGAAGATTGACCCGAGGTGGAAGAGTGAATAGAGGTGGAAGAGTGACCAGAGGTGGAAGAGTGACCAGAGGTGGAAGAGTGACCCGAGGTGGAAGAGTGACCAGAGGTTGAAGAGTGACCCGAGGTGGAAGAGTAACCAGAGGTGGAAGAGTGACCCGAGGTGGAAGAGTGACCAGAGGTGGAAGAGTGACCAGAGGTGGAAGAGTGACCCGAGGTGGAAGAGTGACCCGAGGTGGAAGAGTGGCCAGAGGTGGAAGAGTGACCAGAGGTGGAAGAGTGACCAGAGGTGGAAATGTGACCAGAGATGGAAGAGTGACCAGATGTGGAAGATTGGCCAGAGGTGGAAGAGTGACCAGAGGTGGAAGATTGGCCAGAGATGGAAGAGTGACCAGAGGTGGAAGAGTGACCCGAGGTGGAAGAGTGATCCGAGGTGGAAGAGTGACCCGAGGTGGAAGAGTGACCAGAGGTGGAAGGATGACCAGAGGTGGAAGAGTGACGAGAGGTGGAAGAGTGACCAGAGGTGGAAGAGTGACCAGAGGTGGAAGAGTGACCAGAGGTGGAAGAGTGACCAGAGGTGGAAGAGTGACCATAGGTGGAAGATTGGCCAGAGGTGGAAGAGTGACCAGAGGTGGAAGATTGGCCAGAGGTGGAAGAGTGACCAGAGGTGGAAGAGTGACCGGAGGTGGAAGAGTGACGAGAGGTGGAAGAGTGGCCAGAGGTGGAAGAGTGACCCGAGATGGAAGATTGGCCAGAGGTGGAAGAGTGACCAGAGATGGAAGAGTGACCAGATGTGGAAGATTGGCCTGAGGTGGAAGAGTGACCAGAGATGGAAGAGTGACCAGATGTGGAAGATTGGCCAGAGGTGGAAGAGTGACCAGAGCTGGAAGAGTGGCCAGAGGTGGAAGAGTGACCAGAGGTGGAAGAGTGACCAGAGATGGAAGAGTGACCAGAGGTGGAAGAGTGGCCAGAGGTGGAAGAGTGACCAGAGGTGGAAGAGTGACCAGAAGTGGAAGAGTGACCAGAGGTGGAAGAGTGACCAGAGATGGAAGAGAGACCAGATGTGGAAGATTGGCCAGAGGTTGAAGAGTGACCAGAGGTGGAAGAGTGACCAGAGGTGGAAGAGTGACCAGAGGTGGAAGAGTGACCCGAGGTGGAAGAGTGACCAGAGCTTAAAGAGTGACCCGAGGTGGAAGAGTGACCAGAGGTGGAAGAGTGACCAGAGGTGGAAGAGTGACCAGAGGTGGAAGAGTGACCCGAGGTGGAAGAGTGGCCAGAGGTGGAAGAGTGGCCAGAGGTGGAAGAGTGACCAGAGGTGGAAGAGTGACCAGAGGTGGAAGAGTGACCAGAGGTGGAAGATTGGCCAGAGGTGGAAGAGTGACCAGAGGTGGAAGATTGGCCAGAGGTGGAAGAGTGACCAGAGGTGGAAGAGTGACCCGAGGTGGAAGAGTGATGCGAGGTGGAAGAGTGACCCGAGGTGGAAGAGTGACCAGAGGTGGAAGAGTGACCAGAGGTGGAAGAGTGACCAGAGGTGGAAGAGTGACCAGAGGTGGAAGAGTGACCAGAGGTGGAAGAGTGACCATAGGTGGAAGATTGGCATGAGGTGGAAGAGTGACCAGAGGTGGAAGATTGGCCAGAGGTGGAAGAGTGACCAGAGGTGGAAGAGTTACTGGAGGTGGAAGAGTGACCAGAGGTGGAAGAGTGGCCAGAGGTGGAAGAGTGACCAGAGGTGGAAGAGTGACCATAGGTGGAAGAGTGACCAGAGATGGAAGAGTGACCAGATGTGGAAGATTGGCCAAAGGTGGAAGAGTGACCAGAGATGGAAGAGTGACCAGATGTGGAAGATTGGCCAGAGGTGGAAGAGTGACTATAGGTGGAAGAGTGCCCAGAGGTGGAAGAGTGACCAGAGGTGGAAGAGTGACCAGAGGTGGAAGAGTGACCCGAGGTGGAAGAGTGACCCGAGGTGGAAGAGTGACCAGAGGTGGAAGAGTGACCAGAGGTGGAAGAGTGACCAGAGGTGGAAGATTGGCCAGAGGTGGAAGATTGGCCAGAGGTGGAAGAGTGACCAGAGGTGGAAGACTGGCCAGAGGTGGAAGAGTGACCAGAGGTGGAAGAGTGACCAGAGGTAGAAGAGTGACCAGAGGTGGAAGATTGGCCAGAGGTGCAAGAGTGACCCGAGGTGGAAGAGTGACCAGAGGTGGAAGAGTGACCAGAGGTAGAAGAGTGACCAGATGTGGAAGATTGGCCAGAGGTGGAAGAGTGACCAGAGATGGAAGAGTGACCAGATGTGGAAGAGTGACCAGAGGTGGAAGATTGGCCAGAGGAGGAAGAGTGACCAGAGATGGAAGAGTGACCAGATGTTGAAGATTGGCCAGATGTGGAAGAGTGACCAGAGGTGGAAGATTGGCCAGAGGTGGAAGAGTGACCAGAGGTGAAAGAGTGACCAGAGGTGGAAGAGTGACCAGAGGTAGAAGAGTGGCCAGAGGTGGAAGAGTGACCAAAGGTGGAAGAGTGACCAGAGGTGGAAGATTGGCCAGAGGTGGAAGATTGGCCAGAGGTGGAAGAGTGACCAGAGGTGGAAGATTGGCCAGAGGTGGAAGATTGGCCAGAGGTGGAAGAGTGACCAGAGGTGGAAGAGTGACCAGAGGTGGAAGAGTGACCAGAGGTGGAAGATTGGCCAGAGGTGGAAGAGTGACCAGAGGTGGAAGATTGGCCAGAGGTGGAAGAGTGACCAGAGGTGGAAGAGTGACCAGAGGTGGAAGAGTGACCAGAGGTGGAAGAGTGATCCGAGGTGAAAGAGTGACCCGAGGTGGAAGAGTGACCAGAGAGGGAAGAGTGACCAGAGGTGGAAGTGACCAGAGGTGGAAGATTGGCCAGAGGTGGAAGAGTGACCAGAGGTGGAAGAGTGACCAGAGGTGGAAGAGTGACCAGAGGTGGAAGAGTAACCAGATGTGGAAGAGTGACCAGAGGTGGAAGAGTGACCAGAGATGGAAGAGTGACGAGATATGGAAGATTGCCCAGAGGTGGAAGAGTGACCATAGGTGGAAGAATGACCAGAGGTGGAAGAGTGACGAGAGGTGGAAGAGTGACCAGAGGTGTAAGAGTGACCAGAGGTGGAAGAGTGACCAGAGGTGGAAGATTGACCAGAGGTGGAAGAGTGACCAGAGGTGGAAGAGTGACCAGAGGTGGAAGATTGGCCAGAGGTGGAAGAGTGACCAGAGGTGGAAGAATGGCCAGAGGTGGAAGAGTGACCAGATGTGGAAGAGTGACCAGAGGTAGAAGAGTGACCAGAGGTGGAAGATTGGCCAGAGGTGCAAGAGTGACCCGAGGTGGAAGAGTGACCAGAGGTGGAAGAGTGACCAGAGGTAGAAGAGTGACCAGAGGTAGAAGAGTGACCAGATGTGGAAGATTGGCCAGAGGTGGAAGAGTGACCAGAGATGGAAGATTGGCCAGAGGTGGAAGAGTGACCAGAGATGGAAGAGTGACCAGATGTGGAAGATTGGCCAGAGGTGGAAGAGTGACCAGAGGTGGAAGATTGGCCAGAGGTGGAAGAGTGACCAGAGGTGAAAGAGTGACCAGAGGTGGAAGAGTGACCAGAGGTGGAAGAGTGACCCGAGGTGGAAGAGTGATCCGAGGTGGAAGAGTGACCCGAGGTGGAAGAATGACCAGAGGTGGAAGAGTGACCAGAGGTGGAAGAGTGACCAGAAGTGGAAGAGTGACCAGAGGTGGAAGAGTGACCAGAGGTGGAAGAGTGACCAGAGGTGGAAGAGTGACCAGATGTGGAAGAGTGGCCAGAGGTGGAAGAGTGACCAGAGATGGAAGATTGGCCAGAGGTGGAAGAGTGACCAGAGATGGAAGAGTGACCAGATGTGGAAGATTGGCCAGAGGTGGAAGAGTGGCCAAAGCTGGAAGAGTGACCAGAGGTGGAAGAGTGACCAGAGGTGGAAGAGTGACCAGAGGTGAAAGAGTGGCCAGAGGTGGAAGAGTGACCAGAGGTGGAAGAGTGACCAGAGGTGGAAGAGTGACCAGAGGTGGAAGATTGGCCAGAGGTGGAAGAGTGACCAGAGGTGGAGGATTGGCCAGAGGTGGAAGAGTGACCAGAGGTGGAAGAGTGACCAGAGGTGGAAGACTGACCATAGGTGGAAGATTGGCCAGAGGTGGAAGAGTGACCAGAAGTGGAAGAGCGACCAGAGGTGGAAGAGTAACCAGAGGTGGAAGAGTGGCCATAAATGGAAGAGTGACCAGAGGTGGAAGAGTGACCAGAGATGGAAGAGTGACCAGATGTGGAAGATTGGCCAGAGGTGGAAGAGTGAATAGAGGTGGAAGAGTGACCAGAGGTGGAAGAGTGACCAGAGGTGGAAGAGTGACCAGAGGTGGAAGAGTGACCAGAGGTTGAAGAGTGACCCGAGGTGGAAGAGTGACCAAAGGTGGAAGAGTGACCCGAGGTGGAAGAGTGACCAGAGGTGGAAGAGTGACCCGAGGTGGAAGAGTGACCCGAGGTGGAAGATTGGCCAGAGGTGGAAGAGTGACCATAGGTGAGAGAGTGACCAGAGGTGGAAGAGTGACCAGAGGTGGAAGAGTGACCAGAGGTGGAAGAGTGACCCGAGGTGGAAGAGTGATCCGAGGTGGAAGAGTGACCCGAGGTGGAAGAGTGACCAGAGGTGGAAGAGTGACCAGAGGTGGAAGAGTGACCAGAGGTGGAAGAGTGACCAGAGGTGGAAGAGTGACCAGAGGTGGAAGAGTGACCAGAGGTGGAAGAGTGACCAGAGGTGGAAGAGTGACCAGAGATGGAAGATTGGCCAGAGGTGGAAGAGTGACCAGAGATGGAAGAGTGACCAGATGTGGAAGATTGGCCAAAGGTGGAAGAGTGGCCAAAGCTGGAAGAGTGACCAGAGGTGGAAGAGTGACCAGAGGTGGAAGAGTGACCAGAGGTGAAAGAGTGGCCAGAGGTTGAAGAGTGACCAGAGGTGGAAGAGTGACCAGAGGTGGAAGAGTGACCAGAGGTGGAAGATTGGCCAGAGGTGGAAGAGTGACCAGAGGTGGAAGACTGACCATAGGTGGAAGATTGGCCAGAGGTGGAAGAGTGACCAGAAGTGGAAGAGTGACCAGAGGTGGAAGAGTAACCAGAGGTGGAAGAGTGACCATAAATGGAAGAGTGACCAGAGGTGGAAGAGTGACCAGAGATGGAAGAGTGACCAGATATGGAAGATTGGCCAGAGGTGGAAGAGTGAATAGAGGTGGAAGAGTGACCAGAGGTGGAAGAGTGACCAGAGGTGGAAGAGTGACCCGAGGTGGAAGAGTGACCAGAGGTTGAAGAGTGACCCGAGGTGGAAGAGTAACCAGAGGTGGAAGAGTGACCCGAGGTGGAAGAGTGACCAGAGGTGGAAGAGTGACCAGAGGTGGAAGAGCGACCCGAGGTGGAAGAGTGACCCGAGGTGGAAGAGTGGCCAGAGGTGGAAGAGTGACCAGAGGTGGAAGAGTGACCAGAGGTGGAAAAGTGACCAGAGATGGAAGAGTGACCAGATGTGGAAGATTGGCCAGAGGTGGAAGAGTGACCAGAGGTGGAAGATTGGCCAGAGATGGAAGAGTGACCAGAGGTGGAAGAGTGACCCGAGGTGGAAGAGTGATCCGAGGTGGAAGAGTGACCCGAGGTGGAAGGATGACCAGAGGTGGAAGAGTGACGAGAGGTGGAAGAGTGACCAGAGGTGGAAGAGTGACCAGAGGTGGAAGAGTGACCAGAGGTGGAAGAGTGACCAGAGGTGGAAGAGTGACCATAAGTGGAAGATTGGCCAGAGGTGGAAGAGTGACCAGAGGTGAAAGATTGGCCAGAGGTGGAAGAGTGACCAGAGGTGGAAGAGTGACCGGAGGTGGAAGAGTGACCAGAGGTGGAAGAGTGGCCAGAGGTGGAAGAGTGACCAGAGATGGAAGAGTGACCAGATGTGGAAGATTGGCCAGAGGTGGAAGAGTGACCAGAGCTGGAAGAGTGGCCAGAGGTGGAAGAGTGACCAGAGGTGGAAGAGTGACCAGAGATGGAAGAGTGACCAGAGGTGGAAGAGTGGCCAGAGGTGGAAGAGTGACCAGAGGTGGAAGAGTGACCAGAGGTGGAAGGATGACCAGAGGTGGAAGAGTGCCGAGAGGTGGAAGAGTGACCAGAGGTGGAAGAGTGACCAGAGGTGGAAGAGTGACCAGAGGTGGAAGAGTGACCAGAGGTGGAAGAGTGACCATAGGTGGAAGATTGGCCAGAGGTGGAAGAGTGACCAGAGGTGAAAGATTGGCCAGAGGTGGAAGAGTGACCAGAGGTGGAAGAGTGACCGGAGGTGGAAGAGTGACCAGAGGTGGAAGAGTGGCCAGAGGTGGAAGAGTGACCCGAGATGGAAGATTGGCCAGAGGTGGAAGAGTGACCAGAGATGGAAGAGTGACCAGATGTGGAAGATTGGCCTGAGGTGGAAGAGTGACCAGAGATGGAAGAGTGACCAGATGTGGAAGATTGGCCAGAGGTGGAAGAGTGACCAGAGCTGGAAGAGTGGCCAGAGGTGGAAGAGTGACCAGAGGTGGAAGAGTGACCAGAGATGGAAGAGTGACCAGAGGTGGAAGAGTGGCCAGAGGTGGAAGAGTGACCAGAGGTGGAAGAGTGACCAGAAGTGGAAGAGTGACCAGAGGTGGAAGAGTGACCAGAGATGGAAGAGAGACCAGATGTGGAAGATTGGCCAGAAGTTGAAGAGTGACCAGAGGTGGAAGAGTGACCAGAGGTGGAAGAGTGACCCGAGGTGGAAGAGTGACCCGAGGTGGAAGAGTGACCAGAGGTTAAAGAGTGACCCGAGGTGGAAGAGTGACCAGAGGTGGAAGAGTGACCAGAGGTGGAAGAGTGACCAGAGGTGGAAGAGTGACCCGAGGTGGAAGAGTGGCCAGAGGTGGAAGAGTGGCCAGAGGTGGAAGAGTGACCAGAGGTGGAAGAGTGACCAGAGGTGGAAGAGTGACCAAAGGTGGAAGATTGGCCAGAGGTGGAAGAGTGACCAGAGGTGGAAGATTGGCCAGAGGTGGAAGAGTGACCAGAGGTGGAAGAGTGACCCGAGGTGGAAGAGTGATGCGAGGTGGAAGAGTGACCCGAGGTGGAAGAGTGACCAGAGGTGGAAGAGTGACCAGAGATGGAAGAGTGACCAGAGGTGGAAGAGTGACCAGAGGTGGAAGAGTGACCAGAGGTGGAAGAGTGACCATAGGTGGAAGATTGGCATGAGGTGGAAGAGTGACCAGAGGTGGAAGATTGGCCAGAGGTGGAAGAGTGACCAGAGGTGGAAGAGTTACTGGAGGTGGAAGAGTGACCAGAGGTGGAAGAGTGGCCAGAGGTGGAAGAGTGACCCGAGATGGAAGATTGGCCAGAGGTGGAAGAGTGACCAGAGATGGAAGAGTGACCAGATGTGGAAGATTGGCCAAAGGTGGAAGAGTGACCAGAGATGGAAGAGTGACCAGATGTGGAAGATTGGCCAGAGGTGGAAGAGTGACCATAGGTGGAAGAGTGCCCAGAGGTGGAAGAGTGACCAGAGGTGGAAGAGTGACCAGAGGTGGAAGAGTGACCCGAGGTGGAAGAGTGGCCAGAGGTGGAAGAGTGACCAGAGGTGGAAGAGTGACCAGAGGTGGAAGAGTGACCAGAGGTGGAAGATTGGCCAGAGGTGGAAGAGTGACCAGAGGTGGAAGATTGGCCAGAGGTGGAAGAGTGACCAGAGGTGGAAGAGTGACCAGAGGTGGAAGAGTGACCAGAGGTGGAAGAGTGACCAGAGGTGGAAGAGTAACCAGAGGTGGAAGAGTGACCAGAGGTGGAAGAGTGACCAGAGATGGAAGAGTGACCAGATGTGGAAGATTGGCCAGAGGTGGAAGAGTGACCAGAGGTGGAAGAGTGGCCAGAGGTGGAAGAGTGACCAGAGGTGGAAGAGTGACCAGAGGTGGAAGAGTGACCAGAGGTGGAAGAGTGGCCAGAGGTGGAAGAGTGACCAGAGGTGGAAGAGTGACCAGAGGTGGAAGATTGACCAGAGGTGGAAGAGTGGCCAGAGGTGGAAGAGTGACCAGAGGTGGAAGAGTGACCATAGGTGGAAGAGTGGCCAGAGGTGGAAGAGTGACTAGAGGTGGAAGATTGGCCAGAGGTGGAAGAATGGCCAGAGGTGGAAGAGTGACCAGAAGTTGAAGAGTGACCAGAGGTGGAAGAGTGGCCAGAGGTGGAAGAGTGACCAGAAGTTGAAGAGTGACCAGAGGTGGAAGAGTGGCCAGAGGTGGAAGAGTGACTAGAGGTGGACGAGTAGCCAGAGATGGAGGGACGACCAGAGATGGAGGAATGACCAGAGAAGGAGGGATGACCAGAGATGGAGGAATGACCAGAGATGGAGGGACGACCAGAGATGGAGGAATGACCAGAGAAGGAGGGATGACCAGAGATGGACGAATGACCAGAGATGGAGGGACGACCAGAGATGGAGGAATGACCAGAGAAGGAGGGATGACCAGAGATGGAGGAATGACCAGAGAAGGAGGGATGACCAGAGATGGAGGAATGACCAGAGATGGAGGGACGACCAGAGATGGAGGAATGACCAGAGAAGGAGGGATGACCAGAGATGGAGGGACGACCAGAGATGGAGGAATGACCAGAGATGGAGGGATGACCAGAGATGGAGGAATGACCAGAGAAGGAGGGATGACCAGAGATGGAGGGACGACCAGAGATGGAGGAATGACCAGAGATGGAGGGACGACCAGAGATGGAGGAATGACCAGAGAAGGAGGGATGACCAGAGATGGAGGGACGACCAGAGATGGAGGGATGACCAGAGATGGAGGGATGACCAGAGATGTAGGGATGACCAGAGATGGAGGGATGACCAGAGATGGAGCGTTGGAATTAAGAATCTGGAGTAGAGACTCGCAATATTTCAATAACATTCCACTACTGTACTAAACAATTTATTTAATTTTTGCTTACCTAGTGAAATACGAAGCTAGTGTTTTGACTGGCCAGATTAAATGAGTTTTCTTCATGCTCTATGTTCAATTTGCTTTACTCTTTGTGTATATATTATACATGAGTGAAATATTAATTTTTATTCATGTACAGTTGGCCACAGAAGTTGAGACGAATTTGTGCCGGTGAAGACACGTGGAGACCGTCGAAGCAGTAAACGTTATTTAGTTATGAACAAAAATGCGTGTCTAGAAAATTAGTGATGTAACGGAAGCGATGATTGGTAGACAAGTTGTCTATTTCTGTATGTAAAGTTAGATTACTCTGTTTTCTCTGATATTAAATACACATGGGTAATTATGGTATTACTGATGTTTTCATCTGAATAAGATTTTAAAAAGGATAATAATGGTTAGCTGGATGATATTGTGATATTTGTACTGTTATTCATTCATTTACTCACACAGACTCATTCTGTATGTGTGTGTGTGTGTGTGTGTGTGTGTGTGTGTGTGTGTGTGTGTGTGTGTGTGTACTCACCTAATTGTGGTTGCAGGGGTCGAGACTCAGCTCCTGGCCCCGCCTCTTCACTGATCGCTACTGGATCCTCTCTTTCTCTGCTTCCTGAGCTTTGTCATACCTCTTCTTAAAACTATGTATGGTTCCTGCCTCCACTACTTCACTTGCTAGGCTATTCCACTTGCTAACAACTCTATGACTGAAGAAATACTTCCTAACGTCCCTATTACTCGTCTGAGTCTTCAGCTTCCAGTTGTGACCCCTTGTCCCTGTGTCCCCTCTCTGGAACATCCTATCTCTGTCCACCTTGTCTATTCCCCGCAGTATTTTGTATGTCGTTATCATGTCTCCCCTGACCCTTCTGTCCTCCAGTGTCGTCAGTCCGATTTCCCTTAACCTTTCCTCGTACGACATTCCCTTGAGCTCTGGGACTAGCCTTGTTGCAAACCTTTGTACTTTCTCTAACTTCTTGACGTGCTTGACCAGGTGTGGGTTCCAAACTGGTGCTGCATACTCCAGTATGGGCCTAACATACACAGTGTACAGTGTCTTGAACGATTCCTTATTAAGGTATCGGAACGCTATTCTCAGGTTTGCCAGGCGCCCGTATGCTGCAGCGGTTATTTGGTTGATGTGTGCCTCCGGTGATGTGCTCGGTGTTATGGTCACCCCAAGGTCTTTCTCCCTGAGTGAGGTCTGTAGTCTTTGTCCACCTAGCCTATACTCTGTCTGCGGTCTTCTTTGCCCCTCCCCAATCTTCATGACTTTGCATTTGGCTGGACTGAATTCGAGAAGCCAGTTGCACCACATGTCCAGCCTGTCCAGGTCTCTTTGCAGTCCTGCCTCATCCTCGTCCGATTTAATTCTTCTCATCAACTTCACGTCATCTGCGAACAGGGACACTTCAGAGTCTATTCCTTCCATCATGTCGTTCACATATATCAAAAATAGCACTGGTCCTAGAACTGACCCCTGTGGGACCCCGCTCGTAACAGGCGCCCACTGTGATACCTCTTCACGTACCATGACTCGTTGCTGCCTCCCTGTCAGGTATTCCCTTATCCATTGCAGTGCCCTCCCTTTTACATGCGCCTGATCCTCCAGCTTCTGCACTAATCTCTTGTGGGGAACTGTGTCAAAGGCCTTCCTGCAGTCTAGGAAAACGCAATCTACCCACCCCTCTCTCTCGTGTCTTACTTCTGTTACCTTGTCATAAAACTCCAGGAGGTGTGTGTGTGTGTGTGTGTGTGTGTGTGTGTGTGTGTGTGTGTGTGTGTGTGTGTGTGTGTGTGTGTGTGTGTGTGTGTGTGTGTGTGTGTGTGTGTGTGTCTGTCTGTCTGTGTACTACTGTCTCTGTCTCACTCTGACTGTCTCACTCTGTCTCACTCTGTCTCACTCTGACTGTCTCACTCTGTCTCGCTCTGACTGTCTCACTCTGTCTCGCTCTGACTGTCTCACTCTGTCTCACTCTGACTGTCTCACTCTGTCTCGCTCTGACTGTCTCACTCTATCTCACTCAGACTCACTCTACCTTTGTCTGTCTCACTCTGTCTCACTCTGAAGACTAAGGTGCTCTTCGCCAGCTCCAAGGTCGAGGGACTGATTACTTCATCTTTCGCATATAGTTCTACAGTCTTCCCTGAAAATGTCGCTGAATGGCGAAACGCCTATCACGTAACGTATATCATTTATATACAGTATACTAGCGGCAGTGTTCCTCCCTGCTGTGACTTATTTTGTCCTTTGATACCGATCAAGAGGCTTCCTGGCAAGACATTCAGCTTTGTTGCAGAAGCCACTGTTCTGGTTAAAATTGTTGTATATGCTGATGAGTGATGATTCTAAGCTCCGTCCCTGAGAGGCTTCTTCCTTGGTGGTGAGTCGTACGTCCTCGTAATTAAGTGGTTGAGGAGGTGTGTAAAACACAGGCTTTCATCAAGTCGTTCGTTCTGCTGACTTATTCGTGTTCAGAAATGCGTGTGTTGAGTCTCTGGATCGTTCCAAGAGATTGTGTGTTCCCCAGCAGCAGTCTGAACCTTTTGGTAGTGTAGCTTACTGATGATATCCTTAATAGTAGTACAGGCAAGTAAAGGCTACTTGGAATTAGGTTTTGTAGACAATGTTGGGGACATGTTTGACAATGGAGCTGTTAGGGAGAACTGCTTTTCTTCTTTGGGTGATATCTCGTCTACGTGATTTGAAAATTTTATGTGCATGGCGTCTGCAATCTCCGATGAAATGGCGAGGATAATGAAGTTTAGAAAACATTTGCTCGAGGAAAGAGATTCTTCAGGAATTCGCTGCCGCAGAGAGGGAGAGCAGGTAGAAAACCCATGATGACGCCACGTTTAGTTTTGGTGTCAAGGTGTGAAAAGAAAAGATTATATTGGTTAATGGGTTTGCGGAAGAATTTAAGAGGAAGCTCATGATCAGCTTTTCGGAGTAGAACATCGAAGAAACGAAGAGTGACGTCGAATTCTTTGAGGGCTCGACCTGGTTGAGCTTGAATGCAGGGACGTCGAGTCGTGTAGGATTTATGATGAGCATATTGTTAACATAAAATAGCCAGTTGACCGAGAAGTGAATATTAGAGGAAAATCGCTCGACTTCGAGATGTTCCATGAAGAGCATGGGTGGGCAAAATGGAGTCTACAGGCCAAACTTGGCCATCCAAATTATTTCTGTGGCCCGTCATTGCCTACATAAATAAGGGAACTTTGTTTTTAATCATTAAGTGCGAGATAAGCACCCAAAACAGCAAGGCTGGTTAATCAGCGATTTACCTGACTTTGGGAACCCCAAGCATTGTAACACAAAGAATTAACATTAGGCAAAGATAAGTCGTTAAACCCTTACAGAGAAGCCTATTCTCGATTTTATGACTGCCACACCCACACTTCAGTATTGTTTCCACTGACCTGGGAGTGATTCGCCAGGTGCTGGACCTGGGAGTCCACCACCAACACTTACTTGAGAGTCCAGCACCAACACTGACCTGGAAATCCAACGCCAACACTGACCTGGGAGTCCAGCTCCAACAGTGACCTGGAAATCCAACGCCAACACTGACCTGGGAGTCCAGCACCAACACTGACCTGGAAATCCAACGCCAACGCTGACCTGGGAATCCAGCGCCAACACTGACCTGGAAATCCAGCGCCAACACTGACCTGGGAGTCCAGCTCCAACAGTGACCTGCGAGTCCAGCACACCACTGAAGCCAGCGAAGTATACCCCCTCTCATGAAGTGCACCCTCTTTCACGAAGTGTACGCTTCTCATGAAGTGTACCACGTCTCATGAAGTGCACCCCTTCTCATGAAGTGGTTCACCTTTCATGAAATGTACCCCATTTCATGAAGTGGCCCAAATCTCATGAAGTGTACTTCTCATGAAGTACCACGTCATGAAGTGTACTTCTTATGAAGTACCACCTCTCATGAAGTGTACTTCTTATGAAGTACCACCTCTCATGAAGTGTACTTCTCATGAAGTACCACCTCTCATGAAGTGTACTTCTCATGAAGTACCACCTCTCATGAAGTGTACTTCTCATGAAGTACCACCTCTCATGAAGTGTACTTCTTATGAAGCACCACCTCTCATGAAGTGTACTTCTCATGAAGTACCACCTCTCATGAAGTGTACTTCTCATGAAGTACCACCTCTCATGAAGTGTACTTCTCATGAAGTACCACCTCTCATGAAGTGTACTTCTTATGAAGTACCACCTCTCATGAAGTGTACTTCTTATGAAGTACCACCTCTCATGAAGTGTAATTCTCATGAAGTACCACGTCATGAAGTGTACTTCTCATGAAGTACCACCTCTCATGAAGTGTACTTCTCATGAAGTACCACCTCTCATGAAGTGTACTTCTTATGAAGTACCACCTCTCATGAAGTGTACTTCTTATGAAGTACCACCTCTCATGAAGTGTAATTCTCATGAAGTACCACGTCATGAAGTGTACTTCTCATGAAGTACCACCTCTCATGAAGTGTACTTCTTATGAAGTACCACCTCTCATGAAGTGTACTTCTTATGAAGTACCACCTCTCATGAAGTGTACTTCTCATGAAGTACCACCTCTCATGAAGTGTACTTTTTATGAAGTACCACCTCTCATGAAGTGTACTTCTTATGAAGTACCACCTCTCATGAAGTGTACTTCTTATGAAGTACCACCTCTCATGAAGTGTACTTCTTATGAAGTACCACCTCTCATGAAGTGTAATTCTCATGAAGTACCACGTCATGAAGTGTACTTCTCATGAAGTACCACCTCTCATGAAGTGTACTTCTTATGAAGTACCACCTCTCATGAAGTGTACTTCTTATGAAGTACCACCTCTCATGAAGTGTAATTCTCATGAAGCACCACGTCATGAAGTGTACTTCTCATGAAGTACCACCTCTCATGAAGTGTACTTCTTATGAAGCACCACCTCTCATGAAGTGTACTTCTTATGAAGCACCACCTCTCATGAAGTGTACTTCTTATGAAGTACCACCTCTCATGAAGTGTAATTCTCATGAAGTACCACCTCTCATGAAGTGTACTTCTTATGAAGTACCACCTCTCATGAAGTGTACTTCTTATGAAGTACCACCTCTCATGAAGTGTAATTCTCATGAAGTACCACGTCATGAAGTGTACTTCTCATGAAGCAGCACCTCTCATGAAGTGTACTTCTTATGAAGTACCACCTCTCATGAAGTGTACTTCTTATGAAGTACCACCTCTCATGAAGTGTACTTCTCATGAAGTACCACCTCTCATGAAGTGTACTTCTCATGAAGTACCACCTCTCATGAAGTGTACTTCTTATGAAGCACCACCTCTCATGAAGTGTACTTCTCATGAAGTACCACCTCTCATGAAGTGTACTTCTCATGAAGTACCACCTCTCATGAAGTGTACTTCTCATGAAGTACCACCTCTCATGAAGTGTACTTCTTATGAAGTACCACCTCTCATGAAGTGTACTTCTTATGAAGTACCACCTCTCATGAAGTGTAATTCTCATGAAGTACCACGTCATGAAGTGTACTTCTCATGAAGTACCACCTCTCATGAAGTGTACTTCTCATGAAGTACCACCTCTCATGAAGTGTACTTCTTATGAAGTACCACCTCTCATGAAGTGTACTTCTTATGAAGTACCACCTCTCATGAAGTGTAATTCTCATGAAGTACCACGTCATGAAGTGTACTTCTCATGAAGTACCACCTCTCATGAAGTGTACTTCTTATGAAGTACCACCTCTCATGAAGTGTACTTCTCATGAAGTACCACCTCTCATGAAGTGTACTTCTTATGAAGTACCACCTCTCATGAAGTGTACTTCTTATGAAGTACCACCTCTCATGAAGTGTACTTCTTATGAAGTACCACCTCTCATGAAGTGTACTTCTTATGAAGTACCACCTCTCATGAAGTGTAATTTTCATGAAGTACCACGTCATGAAGTGTACTTCTCATGAAGTACCACCTCTCATGAAGTGTACTTCTTATGAAGTACCACCTCTCATGAAGTGTAATTCTCATGAAGTACCACGTCATGAAGTGTACTTCTCATGAAGTACCACCTCTCATGAAGTGTACTTCTTATGAAGTACCACCTCGTGAAGTGTACTTCTTATGAAGTACCACCTCTCATGAAGTGTACTTCTTATGAAGCACCACCTCTCATGAAGTGTACTTCTTATGAAGTACCACCTCTCATGAAGTGTAATTCTCATGAAGTACCACCTCTCATGAAGTGTACTTCTTATGAAGTACCACCTCTCATGAAGTGTACTTCTTATGAAGTACCACCTCTCATGAAGTGTAATTCTCATGAAGTACCACGTCATGAAGTGTACTTCTCATGAAGTACCACCTCTCATGAAGTGTACTTCTTATGAAGTACCACCTCTCATGAAGTGTACTTCTTATGAAGTACCACCTCTCATGAAGTGTACTTCTTATGAAGCACCACCTCTCATGAAGTGTACTTCTTATGAAGTACCACCTCTCATGAAGTGTAATTCTCATGAAGTACCACCTCTCATGAAGTGTACTTCTTATGAAGTACCACCTCTCATGAAGTGTACTTCTTATGAAGTACCACCTCTCATGAAGTGTAATTCTCATGAAGTACCACCTCTCATGAAGTGTACTTCTCATGAAGTACCACCTCTCATGAAGTGTACTTCTCATGAAGTACCACCTCGCATGAAGTGTAATTCTCATGAAGTACCACAGTACCACCTCTCATGAAGTGTACTTCTTATGAAGTACCACCTCTCATGAAGTGTACTTCTCATGAAGTACCACCTCTCATGAAGTGTACTTCTCATGAAGTACCACCTCTCATGAAGTGTAATTCTCATGAAGTACCACCTCTCATGAAGTGTACTTCTTATGAAGTACCACCTCTCATGAAGTGTACTTCTTATGAAGTACCACCTCTCATGAAGTGTACTTCTCATGAAGTACCACCTCTCATGAAGTGTACTTCTCATGAAGTACCACCTCTCATGAAGTGTACTTCTTATGAAGTACCACCTCTCATGAAGTGTACTTCTTATGAAGTACCACCTCTCATGAAGTGTAATTCTCATGAAGTACCACGTCATGAAGTGTACTTCTCATGAAGTACCACCTCTCATGAAGTGTACTTCTCATGAAGTACCACCTCTCATGAAGTGTACTTCTTATGAAGTACCACCTCTCATGAAGTGTACTTCTTATGAAGTACCACCTCTCATGAAGTGTAATTCTCATGAAGTACCACGTCATGAAGTGTACTTCTCATGAAGTACCACCTCTCATGAAGTGTACTTCTTATGAAGTACCACCTCTCATGAAGTGTACTTCTCATGAAGTACCACCTCTCATGAAGTGTACTTCTTATGAAGTACCACCTCTCATGAAGTGTACTTCTTATGAAGTACCACCTCTCATGAAGTGTACTTCTTATGAAGTACCACCTCTCATGAAGTGTACTTCTTATGAAGTACCACCTCTCATGAAGTGTAATTTTCATGAAGTACCACGTCATGAAGTGTACTTCTCATGAAGTACCACCTCTCATGAAGTGTACTTCTTATGAAGTACCACCTCTCATGAAGTGTAATTCTCATGAAGTACCACGTCATGAAGTGTACTTCTCATGAAGTACCACCTCTCATGAAGTGTACTTCTTATGAAGTACCACCTCGTGAAGTGTACTTCTTATGAAGTACCACCTCTCATGAAGTGTACTTCTTATGAAGCACCACCTCTCATGAAGTGTACTTCTTATGAAGTACCACCTCTCATGAAGTGTAATTCTCATGAAGTACCACCTCTCATGAAGTGTACTTCTTATGAAGTACCACCTCTCATGAAGTGTACTTCTTATGAAGTACCACCTCTCATGAAGTGTAATTCTCATGAAGTACCACGTCATGAAGTGTACTTCTCATGAAGTACCACCTCTCATGAAGTGTACTTCTTATGAAGTACCACCTCTCATGAAGTGTACTTCTTATGAAGTACCACCTCTCATGAAGTGTACTTCTTATGAAGCACCACCTCTCATGAAGTGTACTTCTTATGAAGTACCACCTCTCATGAAGTGTAATTCTCATGAAGTACCACCTCTCATGAAGTGTACTTCTTATGAAGTACCACCTCTCATGAAGTGTACTTCTTATGAAGTACCACCTCTCATGAAGTGTAATTCTCATGAAGTACCACCTCTCATGAAGTGTACTTCTCATGAAGTACCACCTCTCATGAAGTGTACTTCTCATGAAGTACCACCTCTCATGAAGTGTAATTCTCATGAAGTACCACCTCTCATGAAGTGTACTTCTCATGAAGTACCACCTCTCATGAAGTGTACTTCTCATGAAGTACCACCTCGCATGAAGTGTAATTCTCATGAAGTACCACCTCTCATGAAGTGTACTTCTCATGAAGTACCACCTCTCATGAAGTGTACTTCTCATGAAGTACCACCTCTCATGAAGTGTACCTTCAATGAAATGTAACTCCCTTCTCATGAAGTTGCACACCACTCATGAAATGTACTATCTCTCATGAAATGTACTATCTCTCACGAAGTGCACCCCCCTCACGAAGTGCACCCCCTCTCATGAAGTGTACCTCCCTCTCATGAAGTGTACCCCCCTCACGAAGTGCACCCCCTCTCATGAAGTGTACCTCCCTCTCATGAAGTGTACCCCCCTCACGAGGTGCACCCCCTCTCATGAAGTGTAACCCCTCTCATGAAGTGGTACTTCTCATGAAGTGGCTCACCAGCCAAAATAATTGCCCACCCTTGATGAAGATGTCAGTCAGTGCAGCACAGAGGGAAACCCAAGGTCAGGCTGAAAGTTTTTTGGAAAAGATACTTTTGAAAGAGAAACAGGTAAAACCAATACACAATACTGGAGTATGCATCACCAGTATGGAACCCACACCTTGTCAAACACGTCAAGAAATTGGAGAAAGTGCAAAATTTGCAACAAGACTAGTAACGGAGCTAAGGGGTATGTCCTACGAGGAGAGGTTAAGGGAACTCAACCTAACGATACTAGAGGACGGGAGGAATACGGTGGACTTGGTAACGACGTATCAGATACCGAGAGGAACTAACAAGGTGGACAGGGCCAAAATGTTTTAAGAGATGAGGCAAAGGAACAAGGGAAGACAACTAAAAGTTAACAATTCAGACGAGTCATAGGGATGTTAGGAAGTATTTTTCCAGCCTTATAGTTGTCAGGAAGTGGAACAATCTGGAGAGTGAAGTAATGGGCAGGATCCATACATAGCTTTGAGGTACCATAAGTCTTTCGGAGCAGGAAGAGAGTGCAACTAGTAGCGACTAGCCAAGAGGCGGAGCTAGGAGCTATCACCCGACCCCTGCAACCACAAATAGGTGAGTATAGTTCAACGACGTTAACAAAATCGCGAGCTGGAATAGGAAATTTGGGGGAGTCCTTGTGGGTACTTTGGTGAATAGGGATTTTATATCTAAGCTGAGGAGTTTCTTTTTCTCTAACTTTTATAATGCGGATGCTGCTGAGTTCACCAGTATTTAAGATGTGTTTGACCGAGCTCAAAGTTTAAAGCAGATCAGAGAAGGCATTTTCAAGTTATTACACTGAGACCAACATTCCAATTTGTTTCATAAAATTAGCATTGAGAAATCCCAGTAACAAACCGAACTTTCCTCTAAGTTACACTAATGAATAAAGTTAGAAACTAAGCAGAAGACTTACTCTCATGTTAATGCATGGAATTTTTTTTTAATAAAAAAAGGCCAACTTGACACGTAAACAATATGTTGTGGGATCAAGAGCTCAATAAAAAAGGTTCTAAATTCATAGATATTAAATGATAAGGTAAACAAGTCTCATATTATTTAACAAATAAAATATTTCCTAAACAGTAACACTGATTAAGTTTTATTACCCGATATTATGTATTCATTATATAAATTTCTCTGATTTCATGTAGGGGCAACTAAAGAAAAAATGGATGATGAGCGAGAACTAGTAATTAAACATACATCTGTCCATCAGGAAGAAATGAAGTCTCATTTAATCAGAAAAAGTATATTATTTGCGAGATTGTAGACATTAAACACAAAAAAATACAATGGCAATGGTAGAAACAGCAAAAATAGAGATTATGTAGTTGCAATAAGATTTGATAATGTGGTAGATGAAGGCGAATTTGTATATTGTGTGACTAAGCAATGCAACACATACACCAAGAAAAAATCTTAATACAATTGCTTAAAAAAGGAGAATGAAGATTTGGTCAAGAGGGGTAAAAGGCCACTGCTGGAACATCACATAAAACGAGATTTATATTTCCACCACTAGCCTCTCCGTCCTTAGTCATGCCATTAACGCATTTAAGATGAATAAACTGCGGGCAACAAAATCATAATGATGTGCGGGAGAAGCTTCGAATCGCTGAAACAGGAAGAGCAAAGAATTTCTGAGCTGCAGCTATTTATTCTGAAGGTCCTGCTTACACTGGTGTGGCAGATCTGGAATCAGATACTCAGGTATACTGTACCACAAAACGTGTGTGGAAGGATTACTAACGTATGACTATGGCAAGCGAAATCCTAAACCTAAGGTGGAATAAGGATACGGTTCCACAATCTCGGAAATCAGAGACCCTCATAAATAAATTACTAGAGATGAGATAATTAGAGGAGGCGTGTGTATCAGTTCATTTGACAGGAAAAACAAAAGACTATGACGGTGTTTTCAGGAAATCTAGGGATTGGTGAAATAGATCGATGCGTACGGAAGTAAATATCATCAAATCAGCTGCAAGGGACATCAGAGGCGCTTCGAGGAAGTTAATTTTAAACTTAAAAGATTGACTCTCTGATTCAAACAAGCTTAAGACATTGGTTGGTTATTGATATGCCAAATGAAATGTTATTTTTTTACAACATTTATTAACCTCAACAAAGAACTATTAATGTAGAATATTATTTATCGCAAAGATGAAGAGGGCTCAGAGCAAGACATCTGAAAAAAAGACATAGATGATGATGATGATGATGATGATGATTATAATAATGAAAAAAAAATTCCTATATTCAATGAGAGAGAAATAGCTATTTGTGAGATTATTTACCAAATACTACATAATCTTCTTGAAGGTGACAAGACACCTCTTCACGTTATGACAGGTCACTTATAATAATAATTTAATTGCTTACATAAACAGAATATTAGTGTCAACTGCAGTGAAGCATTACGAGGATGACAGAGATTAGCAGCAGACTAGACAAATAAGTGGAGATATAAATACATTATTACGAAGGAATGTTGATAGAGAGCTTCGCTATGGCTGCCACAGACAACGTTGACCACGAAGATGGATCAACAATATATTGTGTTCATGATTCACATAACACTCAGTGTTGTGAAGAGATAAATTAAAAATATTAGTTAATGGTTCACAGAGTTCCATTTTGCATTCCTTAAGAACCCTTGAAAAAACCTCATCAGGACCCGGCGACTTATTTTGCTTCAGTCTGTCTATCTGCTTCACAACCATCTCACTAGTGACTGCGATGTTACATAATTTATCTTCTTCTAGCCCACTGTAAAAATTAATTACTGAAATATTGTTAGTGTCTTCCTGTGTAAAAACTGAGAGAAAATAATTATTTAAAATCAAGCACATTTCATTCTCTTTGTCAGTAAGGTGCCCATAGTTATTTTTAAGGGGACCTATCTTATCTCTAACTTTTGTTCTATAGACCTGGAAAAAACTTTTTGGGTTAGTTTTAGAATCCCTAGCAACTTTTAATTTCATAGTCCCTTTTAGCTTTTCTTATCCCCTTTTTAATGTTCCTCTTAATGTCAATATACTGATTCATAAGATGACCCTCACCTCTTTTGATACGCCTATAAATTCCTTTCTTATGCCCTAGTAGATATTTGAGCCTATTATTCATCCATTTTGGGTCATTTCTATTTGATCTAATTTCTTTATATGGGATAAACGCTCTTTGAGCAGCATGTATAGTGTTCAGAAAACTGTCATATTGATAGCTCTCTTCGTTACCCCAGTCAACAGATGATAAGTGTTCTCTAAGCCCACCGTAATCTGCTAAGCGAAAATCTGGGACTGTTACTGAGTTATCGCTACTATCGTACTTCCATTCAATGCTAAATGTAATTGATTTGTGGTCGCTAGCACCCAGTTCCTCTGAAATTTCTAAATTATTAACAAGGGATTCATTGTTTGCCATAACTAAGTCAAGTAGGTTATTTTCCCTTGTAGGTTCTGTCACAAACTGCTTCAAAAAACAATCCTGAAATACTTCTAAGAAGTCGTATGATTCTAAATTCCCAGTCAAGAAATTCCAATCAACATGACTAAAGTTAAAGTCTCCTAGAAGTACCACATTATCGTGCCTTGTGGCCTTAACAATTTCCTCCCATAGTAGTTTCCCTTGGTCCCTATCTAAGTTTGGGGGACTGTATATCACTCCTAAAATCAGTTTTTCATGCCCCTCTGAAAATTCTATCCAAACAGACTCTGTATGTGTTACTTCAGACTTAATACCCGTTTTTATGCAACAGTTCAAGCGATCTCGGACATACAATGCCACCCCACCCCCCCTCCCAATACTTCTATCTTCTTGGAACAATTTAAAACCCTGAATATGGCATTCCGCAGGCATGTCCCGACTTTTTGAATTAAACCACGTCTCAGTTAAGGCAAATACATCAATGTTACCTACACTAGCAACTAATCTCAACTCGTCCATCTTATTCCTAGCACTACGGCAATTAGCATAATAAACATTGAAAGACTGTCCTTTCTCTTTACCCTTCCTGCTCATTTCTATTTTCTACTAAACCTATTACTGTCCTTATCACCCAAGGTCCCTGGCTTTTCAATATCTATCTCGTTCTTATTATTACTAGTTCCCCTAGAACTCGTAATATTACTACACTGGGACTTCACTGTTTTCCTGCCAAAACCCATACCACTAACTATTCCTAGTTTAAATTCCTAACTGCTCCCTCCACTGCAGTTGCCAGTGCTCCCACCCCACACCTAGATAAGTGAACCCCATCCCTGGCATACATGTCATTTCTGCCATAGAAGAGGTCCCAGTTGTCAATGAATGTTACCGCATTTTCCTTACAGTATTTGTCCAGCCAGCAATTGACACCAATTGCCCTGGACAACCATTCATTTCCAACTCCCCTCCTTGGCAAAATACCACATATGAGAGGGTTCCCACCCTTACTTCTAATTATTTCTATTGCTGACCTATACCTGCTAATCAGGTCCTCACTCCTACGTCTGCCAACATCGTTGCCTCCAGCACTGAGACAGATAATAGGATTGCTCCCATTACCTCTCATGATGTCATCCAGACGGCTAACAATATCCTCCATCCCAGCCCCAGGAAAGCAAACTCTCTGTCTCCTACTCCTGTCCTTCAAGCAGAACGCCCTATCCATATACCTAACTTGGCTATCCCCAACAACAACAATATTCGTACCTTCCTTAATGTCTTTCGTCATGACGTTCCAAGTATTCGACTCACATTCGTCGGGTAGCACTGAGAATGTATTAGATGTTTCCACAACAGTTTCCACGGCAGTCTCTTTCTTCTTCATCGTTTCTACCTTTCCATTCGTCTTCTTGATCGTCAACTTCTTTCCCTGCTGTCCAGCCACTGACCAGTTTCCCTTCTTGACCTGAGGACTCAAAACAGGAGGACTACTCCGAATCTTTTTGTTTTCCTCGGTCAGTCGCCGAATTTCCATATTTGCCAACCTCAATTCTTCCTTAAGCTGTTGGTAAAGTTGCTCGATGGAGGGCATCTTGCAGGTAGTGACAGTCGTAGGCGATAAGAAAAACAGATATGGGGGACACGTGGTACAAGATATATGCGTCTACTGACTATATTACAGTTGAGAAATTTATTGTATAGCCAGGAATAATCAGTGGGGCTATTTGGAGCTCTAAGATTCTGTAACAATAGCTTTAAAAAAAAAAAGAAAAAAAAGGCAACTCAAGCTCTGGCAGCACGGTGAGGTGACCCAGGAAGGAGTTTGATATTTCCAAAACTCTTCATAGTGTTCTTCAGTTCCTTTCATTGTTCATTCTAATATTCTTCACATCAAACAACACTCGGTTCTTTACTTGCTACAAACTATACTGGAGTTTGATTGCAACTTTTATTTATTTCTCGTTAAGCTTTTTTAATTCCTTGTAAACAGAGAGTTTCATTTTCCCAACACAAATTTATGTCGGAGGATTCTAATAAAGGCGACAATTTTAGGTTTTTATCCTGTGGGGACTTAAATAAATAATGATTTACCAACAATTCAAGAGCAAGAAAAAAGATACCCTAATAAATAGATGTGTCCAGTCAAGGACACATCTATTTATTAGATGTGTCCTGTCAAGGAACCACAGTGCCTCTCAACTTTTGGAAAGTCCTAATGACAAGGCACAAGGTCCAGAAATGGCGACGGGTTCTGATGAGAAAACACCAAGTCCATCAACCAGCTGCAACTCATAGATGAGGCAGCGTCCAGATTAAACCACCAATCCTCAATGGCCACCGTTGTCATTGTTTGGTCACAAGCGACTAAACACACACACACACACCCCGATTCCCCTACACCCATCCACCAGGAGGACCCCCCTCCCTCTCCATATACACTCCTTCCATCATTTTAAGTTACTTAAATGTCTGAGAGAGCGTCTGAAAAGAATATCTAGCACATAAAGAGAATCATTAGCTACAGGAAACTACTACCAAGATGTTAAAACTACGTTTCTAAACAATGGCATTAATGTGAAAGAAGACTAAGAAAAAGATAATGATATGTAATGTAATGTAATTCCAGCATATTAATGTATTTATTACATTAAAAAAGAAATGGGTACCCCTTGAACTCGTAAGACAAAAAAATATCTGAACGAATTGAAAATGAAATGGAGAGGGAAGATGTATCTGGTGTAACAGTGAAGTTAAAAGGCTGGGGAACGAACCGTATCTCTACCAAACATAAATATATTGTTTTTTGTTGGGTCCCTGGTCATGTCGACGTACAGGGCAATGAACAGGCAGACACTGCTGCGCGGTCAGCAGTACATGACCTACCAATTTCCTATCGAGGTGTTCCATTTCTGGACTATTTTGCTGCAATAGCTACCCACCTTCGCACCCGTTGGCAGCAACGTTGGTCAACTCTGCTCGGTAACAAACTTCATTCTATTAAACCGAGCATAGGTTACTGGCCGTCTTCTTGTCATCAGTGCCGAGGTTGGGAGACCACTCTCTCCCGCCTTCGCATTGGTCACACTCGTCTTACTCATGGGTATCTCATGGAGAGGCACCCTGTTCCTCTCTGTGAGCAGTGTCAAGTTCCAGTATCGATTAGCCACATTCTGTTAGACTGCCCTCTCTATCAACGAGCACGCAGAATTTACCTCCAACGTCGTCTTCGTTCTACTACTCTCTCTTTACCTTCCCTTCTTGCTGATGGACCCTCCTTTAATCCTGACTCTCTCATTGACTTCTTGACAACGACTGATTTACTCCACAAACTCTGATGATACTTTTCGCACTCCCCTCAGCCCTTTCTAGTTCAGTCTCTTGCTGCCCTTTACCTTTTCACCATCCACTGCCCCGCTGTTATCCGTAACCTATTACTCATCCATCTCCCTTTTGCCACCTGATGCCCTCGCTTCCTTCCTGCCCTGCAGCGCTGTATAGTCCTTGTGGCTTAGTGCTTCTTTTTGATTATAATAATAATGGGGAACGAAGCAATGAAGCAAAGACTCCGAGGGAAAAAGTGTTTAATTTTGCAGAGAAGCTAAGAGACAGAAGTGCTTAATGTAGCACTGAGAGTATAATTACATGGTGAAACAACAGTGGAAATGGAATGCAAAAGATCAGAGGTATGTTAATTTGAAACCCAAGTATGTTCAAGAAATAATGGTTTTATATTAAATAATAGAGAAGTTCAAAGCTATTTCTCTCTGGCTATTAGTGAAAAAAGTATTATTGAAAAGATGACTTCAACATCTGAAAAAATAGGCCCCAACTGAAGAACAGGATAAAAATAACTTAGAAAGTGTTTATTTTCAAACACCTGTGATCCTTGTAGCTCACCACATACATAAATAGCGAGGCCACAATCTAGATGATAATCGCTCAAAAGAACACCCAACTTCCGAACAGCTCGCATTCGGACACGCATCATCCGGACACCCCGTATCCGATTACCGTCACAGACATTGTTCATGACAGAAAGTCAGTAATGAAAAAAATCTATAAACCAAAATAACTACGTGAATGATTAAGACAATTAAATATTAGATAAAGCAATTAAAAATCCGTAGTGACCCTACAGGAAAAGTGGATGCTATTAAAAATCAGAATAAGCTAGTTATTAAGCAAAGCAGATCTACAGAAATAAGATTTTACAATGCAAATCCTATTAAATTTATAACTAAAAATTATGGAAGAAAATACGTATAACGAGAGTTTGGTAAGTCTGTGGAGTAACAAGTGCTAAAATGAATAGATAATATGTATTCCTTATAAATGGATATATGCATTTAAATATACAGAGTACAGGTGTATATACATCAGGCTGGACGAGTGCACGAGTAAGACACATATACAGCATCTAGGTATTTTTATTAGCTTATCCACTGACGAAGCCGGCTACACAAATGACAGGTTTCGTCAGTATGTATCCTTATGTGTTGCACATATGTCCTTCTCATTAACACATAGATATTGTATCCCTAGGTGTAACATATGTGCCTTGCTCATCAACATGTCTTATTGTACACTATTTATTTATAACATGGATAATTGAAGTGTAATGAACATTTATCAGTGCTCAGTAACAACCCACATGGAGACAAAAGATTAATTAATCTGTATATTTCGTTCCCCTTCCGGGATTCTCTTCAGCAGATACATAAATGATTGGTTGATTGATTGGTTGATTCGTCAGGAACCGCGTCCTGACACGGGTCTTATTACTAAGATGACCCGTGTGAGGATTTTTAGGATAATTCAGTGATTCTGTGAGACTATTAGGATCTTGCTGTAGTTCCTGTGCATTTCACGGCTAAATATTTATGCATAACAGCAGGATGAGGCCATCAGGTTACCAATCATTGTCTCAGAGTCCTGTGTTGTGTGGTCGGGTAAATTTGCAAATAAACGCATAGACTCTATTTTGTCTTCACAACTGCTCTGACTGTCTCTCTCTTTTCTTCTGAGTCAGTCAGATCGCATATGATATCAGTGAAGCAACTGATAGGCTACATCAGTTGATGACTCTCAGGGGTAATACGGGGTGTCCTGCTATACTCTTTTGAGCTACAGTGCTCTTCACTAGTGACTTGTGGTGCTAGGATTGACGCGTTGACTGTAGTCTGTTCCTGCAGCATGGGGCCCGTTGGCTGCCGTGTCGGGTGGGAGCAGGAGAATCGGAAGTCGGCTGAGCGAAAGCGCGACCCCGTAGCTAACATTTCCTCGGGGTCGCTGACGTTTCGTCGGCTTCTTTCATAGCTGTAGCCGGGGAAGTGGCCCTGGATTCTGTGTTACTGTAGCCTCCTCTGGATGAAGCTACTGCTCAGTGGTGAGGGCTTTACTTGGCGGTGGAAGCTGGACAATTGGGGTTTTCCATGCTGCCCTGTTGAAATTGAGAGCTATCATTCCCAATATTAACATCTCACAAGGGCAATAGAAACCAAACGTCATTTCAGAATTTGCCCTCAAGAAATACATACCAGCGCCCAATCTAATACAGAACGCCAGCACAACGTCAGGGATTACATAGTACAAAAGAACTTCCTACCCAGATTTTTAGCTTCACTTCAGGACCTGTCATCTCACCCACCCACGTCCCAAACCCATTCTCGCGTACAGGGTAAGCGGTAATTTTCACTATATATTCTTCTCATTTCATTTATGTATGTGCTGAAGAGAATCTCATAAGGGGATCGAAATATTCAGACCAATTAATCCTCTGTGTGTCTCCATGTAATTTATTATCAAGTATTTATAACATGTATAGAGCAGTACCGTGATATACGTTTTGGACTAATTGTTAATTATAGTTCTTGATATAAACCGGGGTACTTCTGTTAGACTTATTGAGCACACTTAGACACTGCTGTCTTGGCACCAGACTTCTTCTTCTCTAAAGTCATTTTCATAGTCTATATGATAAACCTTTACATCTCCTAGTCTTTACATATGATGGTTACATTCATTCCCAAGGTTAGATCTCCTCAGTAATTTATTTTATTTTACATAAACTTTATACCTATCTTTCATTTATATACCCCAATTGCATCTCCCCTCGCTCTACGCCTTTCAAAAAAGAGTGGGTTCAGGACTGAGTCAATGCTTGTATGAAAGATTCGTTATACAATGTACTGATTTCGGTATTCTTCTCCGTATTCTTAAATGCATTTGCATCCATTCCGCAGAATGGAGACCACAACTGCTCCGCAGAATCTAACTGAGACGTAACTAATGATGTAGAGAGTTGCAGAATAACCTTCAGACTCCCGTGGCTTATCTAAGCAATCGAGTGTCTTGATACGCGGACAAACAACAGAGAACCACTGAGAAAACTGAAGCATAAAGAGCACAAAATAGGCAATCACATTTTAGTGTTACAGTCACTTTACCGACGATCCTGCGTCACGGGGAAAAAAAAGATATGATTTATTAAAAATGTCACTATTGTAGCAACCAAGAGGTAGGAATGTCATCAATGTAACACCCAATGAGTAAAAAATATGAGAGTTATAGAAAACAAGGGTGAAAACGTCACCAATTCAGCACCCAAGGGGTACATATGTCACCAATAAAGCACGTAATTAGCAAAAATATTATGTAGCACAAAAGGGAGAAAATATTATCATTGCAGCAACCAAAGGCTGAAAATGTAATCAATGCAACAACAAAGGTGTAAAAATTTGACCACTGCAGCAACCAAAGGGCAAAATGTAACTAGTGCAGTAACCAAGGGGTAAAAATGTAACTAGTGTAGCCAAGGGGTAAAAATGTAACTATGACAGCAACCAAGGGGTAAATATGTAACTAATGCAGAAACCAAGGGATAAAAACGTAATCATTGCAACTGCCAAAGGTTGAAATTAATCAAAGTTTATCGATCATTCATTTCATTTTAGATTTCTCGGTCTTTATACTTTCATATTCGTGTATCCCCGTGTTGTGATGCCCATCCCCGTGTGGTGATGCCCATCCCCGTGTGGTGATGCCCATCCCCGTGTGGTGATGCCCATCCCCGTGTGGTGATGCCCATCCCCGTGTGGTGATCCCCATCCCCATGTGGTGATGCCCATCCCCGTGTGGTGATGCCCATCCCCGTGTGGTGATGCCCATCCCCGTGTGGTGATGCCCATCCCCGTGTGGTGATGCCCATCCCCGTGTGGTGATGCCCATCCCCGTGTGGTGATGCCCATCCCCGTGTGGTGATGCCCATCCCCGTGTGGTGATGCCCATCCCCGTGTTGTGATGCCCATCGCCGTGTTGTGAGATCCATTATGTGAAGCTTATCACTCTTTTGAGGCACATTCTCATGTGAGGCACATTGTGGCATGCAAAGAGTATGTTACAATTTATTCGGCGTATGTCACACTCTCATATAGGCTGCCTCCCAACCAGCGAACCGGGTGCTAAGGGTTTAATGATCAATTAGGGTACCCATCGTTAAATCAGTACCTTGGTTCATTGGTCAATCACAGGCAAGTCCGCCAAAGCTAAAACAACGTAGTTCACTTGTGGTAAGCATTGTCAGACTTGCCTAGCTGCTGGTTGATACGGTGCACACTCTCTGACTTCTGCTTTGCCATCTATCACCGTGGTGAACACTTGCTATTCTATCTGTACAGATTGTACATAGTGTACATACCTGTACATATCTGGTAAAGGCAAATATACATTATAATCTACTGTTGAGTTTTGTTTGCTCCATTTCTCATTACGACCAGGTCTCACAGGTCATTTATTACCTGTGTTCGTAATACACATGTAAGACACATATGGGGCACTTGTTGTGAGGCATGTTGTAGGGCACATGTTGTGGGGCACATTCTCATGTTGTGAGGCATATGTTGGGGCACATGAGAGTCATTCTCATTTGAGGCATATATTGTGAGGCACATGTGAGACACATCACTAGGTTGTGAGGCACATCATGTTAGGCACATGTTATAAGGCACATCACAAGCATCACAGGTTTCAAGCAAACATTGTCTAGGATACAGATGTTCGCATGAGGCTAAAAGCGAATCGTGTCCACAGCTTTTGGTCAATACTGCCAACATCAACACTACTCTCACACCATTTCCTTCTTGGATGTCGCTCCCCCTACCTCTTCCCTCCCTTCTTCCACCCTCACCCCCACATTCTCACACATATTTACATTAATGTTTAAAAAAACTGTTCAGTGGGGCCTGTCAAATCTGAGACCAGAAATTTCTCCTGCGACTTGCCAACACTGCTGGGGATGACCCCCTCTACCCGGAACTTATGACACACCCAGACCACCCTACCTCCCTAACACCACAACCCCCTCCCCTATACTAGCTTCCCAGAAACCCTATCACTACACAATGTCCTCCCCCCCACTACAACCCCATGTCTAACCTCCCCCCAGGAAAGCAACCTTACTTATCACTACACACTACACAACCTACCACTAATCGCCCAGACAGCACTCCAGTATCACCCCACCCATTCCCTCACCCCATCCATCCCACCACCATCACCCCAACCACAATCCTCTACACCACCCACGCCACAACCTACCACCATCGCCCTCACCACCACCTGAGCTCCAAGAAATTCCCTGAAAGAATGCTAATCAGATTACGTATTTCTAGTGAGTGGTGGATCAGCTGGGTAACAAGTGGGTGTAGCCACCACCTGACTCCTCACACTGAAGGGTAGATCTTGCTACACAACAAAATACTATTCCATTATTTTGTAAATATGGGGTTGACGATATTAATTTTCTCCCGAAATTGGGTGTAGTATTTATAGCGATTGACTTATTTTTTCTTTATCCTTTGTTTCCTTCTTATTTCAAGTACACCTATTCTGATCGGCTTCAAACTTTCAAGGCAAACTGTAGATGCCAAATTTATTAAAAAAATGTTAGAAAGGTGAGAAATTCTACATGTAGCTATTCGGTCTTTATTCTACAACAAATTTTCATGCAATAGATTTATTCAGGCTTTAAATTGCAAACACTTGATCAATGTATCTTACATCAGAAAACAACAAGCATAAGTTTCATTAAGTCTATTGGTTTCCGTGATAAGCCATCGAGACGACCATCCACTGAAAATATTTAGTATCTCTGTAGATACTCTATGTACCGGATAAAACTCTACGGAAATGACAAGCCATGTTTCACCTTACTCGTAAATTGTTTATTATCTGGAGTTTATCTGGAGAGAGTTCCGGGGGTCAACGCCCCCGCGGCCCGGTCTGTGACCAGGCCTCCTTAGGTCAGTGTCCCAGGAAGCGACCCACACCAGTCGACTAACACCCAGGTACCCATTTTACTGATGGGGAACATAGACAACAGGTGGAAAGAAACACGTCCAATGTTTCTACTCTGGCTGGGAATCGAACCCAGGAAGCGCTTCCAGCTCTGGTGTTTTTGTTGTGTGTTGAAATGCAGCTCCTGTGCCTGTTTAGGGGTTGATCTATGGTTCCTGAGCCTTATGAGGCAGTTGATCTACAGCATCTGTGACTCTAAAGGGTGTTGATCTATAGCTCCTGGGCCTCTTGAAGGGGTTAAGCAACTTACGCTAGGCTCCACACAACATAGTTACTCCTCCCGTCGCTGTCTGTGCACCTCGGCTAATAAGGCAGTGTAGCGGCCGGAAATTACTCCCATAGCTTGTGAGGCGCGGCTGGGCGGGGCCAGCACCAGGAGGGAGGGGAGGAACTAGGTGGAGTGAGACAGAAGGGAGGATCTAAGAAGGGTGAGACGCAGAGGAGGAAGGGGGAGAGGAGGGAAAGATGGGAGAACTAGGGTGGGTGGGACAGAAGGGAGAAACTAGGAGAGGTGAGACAAATGGGAGGAGCTAGAACAAGAGGGACAGAGATGAACTAGGAGAGGTGGGGCAGAAGGCAGGAAATGGGAATAAAAAGAAAAGGAAGAGAAAGCAAAATAATAATGATACAAGAAATAAGGAAGAAAAAGAATCTGAATAAGAACAAAAAATAATCCTTGTCCTTTGGAAGGTTGAGGAGTCTACATGGGACCGCGTGCAGCAGCCAGCAACACCCTTAAGAAGACAAGAAGAAAGCCAGATCTAGGACCGGCTACAGGGAATGCTGAGGCTACAAGCCCTGCAACTGTCTAGAGGCAAACTGTTACCACTACACACACACACGCACACACACACACACACACACACGCACACACACATGCACACACATACACACACACACACACACACACACACACACACACACACACACACACACACACACACACACACACACACATACACGTACACACACATACACACACACATGTACGTATATACAACAGGCCTAGTGTCTAATCGGCATGTGCCTAGGACAAAATGGTAACACACACTCACACACACACACACACACACACACACACACACACACACACACACACACACACACACACACACACACACACACACACCCGCAGCTCTACAAAACTCGGTCATCGGTCCTCAGATAATTATAACCTGCGCTTGGTAGCGTCAACACTGTTCATCTCAAGAGTTAACTTCATGGCCATTATTCACTGTACAAATGTCAGACTCTACAAATATAATTATTTACCAGGATCTCACGAACAATTGCCTCCGCGTACCTGCAACAGAAAAAAAATACTATCACTAAAATAAAGCATATACCAGTTTTTATTTTAGAAAATAGGTAATTACATTAAGCAAGAAATATAATTGCCCCTTACACTCCCTTCCTCCCATACACACAAACACACCGACAGCTCGTTGGGCCGGCAAACAAAAACAGCATGTAAAAGACTGTCAGACATTCCTGAAGCAACTAACATGCTAGGAGTTGTTTAGGGTTCGTTTGCGACTACCAAAACTGCCATGGATAGCTGAAAGTCTGCAGACAAGGTAGTATTTCCAGTGGGACGAGGAATTAAATGATCTTAGTGATGGTATGAAGTGTGAAGTTTTAGATTTTTGAGGTTTGGAGTTGGGATGGTGATGATGGTTGTTAGCTGGGACAGAGTGGCACATGCAGTGTAGTGCACACAATGTGCACTGTAGCATGCACACTGTGCAGGCAATACAGCATACACAATATGAAAACAGTGTAGTATACGTAACATGCAGGGCTTATAGTACACACAATGTGCAGTGTATTACTACTAGGTCAGAATAATATTAATGATTGTACACGGTTACTGACTACTACAAGCTCTGGAACACTGAAGCTAACAGCATCACACACACAAAGCTGACAACGAGAAACATTGGTACATAGATTCTAATAAAGTTGGTAGAATTACCGACAATATGTAAAGTAAAAGGACACAAGTGCAACTAATGTGACATTTTATTGTGGTAACGTTTCGCTCTCCAGGAGCTTTATCAAGCCATGTGTTCCTTTATCACAGGATAGTGTGATTCGATAAATCGAATCACACCTAAGTGCCTCCCTTTCTACAGGTGTTGTACGTCCCTTACCAGTTTAATTCTTTCCTATGAACATAATAATAATAATAATAATAATAATCACTGTAATGGCTCTTAAATGTTTTGACCATAAGCCGTTCTGGGCATTACTAATTTGCTTCTGTCATGATAATTTGACATTATCATGACCACTTTAGTGCTATCAGGACACACATACTGTCACATCGCTTACATCATTACCACCAATAAATGCAAAAAAATAACTGGCAATCATAGAGATCTCTTGTACACTATTGTGAAGTCGGTATAGTCAAAGAGTTGTAACTCCTTACACAGTTTATGTCCACAGTATGGTGAGAGTCTAATTTCATATCCGTAATTCTTTTCAAATTCATCGTGTAGGAGATAAGTTATAAAATCACTAACAAAGGCCAGTTTAATCAATACGAGTATGTATTTTTCTTACGACAAGATGCGAGACACGGATCAGTTTTTTTTTTATCTGGCAAATATTTAATTCTATAATTTAAAAACGTTTTAAGGAAAGAATCAAATGTGATTTAAAATTAATTAACACTAACTTCACACTGGCGCTTCTGGAAGCCGGTTTTACACGCTCGCTGTTCTATTGTAGTAAATGAGTTTAGAGTCCGTCGATGCGAACTGTTTACCAGTGGTGTTGACACCATTGCTGTGAGCGGAGTTTATCTGGTTTAAAATGAATTATTTGAAATATCTCAACCAGAATACACACGTCTTATTTTTTTAGATTGGCTTCAGATATATTCTCCCTACTACACTCTCCTTTCCCCCTCCTCTTATTTTCCTGATACTCACGTGTACGATTACTTACGTGAAATCTCCCAGACACGCACTAACACGGCTTTGTTCCCAGGCTGATAATAATCTAGTATTCAGGTTTATCAGCACTAGGACTTACACAAACTTTACCTGAGGTATATAAAACCAGGACACTGTATCGTCCCTAATAAGATAATCAGTATAATACTTATTACAGAATTATATTTTCGAATTAGGAGGATGTGAAGTATCGTGTGATTATGTTCTACCTCAATTTAACTGTTAATACTTGGGTTTCCCTCATTCTTGGTGTTCTGTCTCTTTATTAACCTTATTCTACACCTGTTTCAAACTTACCCGTCCTCATTCTACCCCTGCTTTCACTCTTGTCATTCCTCATTCTACCCCTCTCACTTTTACCCGCTCTTCCTACCCTTTCTCTTACTTGTCCGTTCTCATTCTACCCCTCTCACTCTTACCCGCTCTCACTCTTACCCGCTCTCACTCTTACCCGCTCTCATTCTACCTCTCTCTTACCCGCTTTCATTCTATCCCTGCTCTCACCCTTGTCCATTCTTAAAATAACCCTGTTCTCACTCTTACCCGCTCTCATTCTTTTCCTGATCTCACTCTTACCCGCTCTCATTCTTTTCCTGATCTCTTACCCGCTCTCATTCTACCCCTGCTCTCTTTTACCCGCTCTCATTCTACCCCTGCTCTCACTCTTACACGGTGTGATTGTACCCCTGCTGTCACTCTTACCCGCTCTCATTCTACCCTTGTTCCCAGTCTTACCAGCTTGTTCTCACTCTTACCCGCTTGTTTTCACTCTTACCCGCTCTCATTCTACCCCTGCTCTCACTCTTACCCGCTCTCATTCTACCCTTGTTCTCACTCTTACCCGCTCTCATTCTACCCTTGTTCTCACTCTTACCCGCTCTCATTCTACCCTTGTTCTCAGTCTTACTCGCTTGTTCTCAGTCTTACTCGCTCTCATTCTACCCTTGTTCTCACTCTTACCCGCTCTCATTCTATCCTTGTTCTCACTCTTACCCGCTCTCATTCTACCCTTGTTCTCACTCTTACCCTCTCTCATTCTACCCTTGTTCTCAGTCTTACCCGCTTGTTCTCAGTCTTACCCGCTCTCATTCTACCCTTGTTCTCACTCTTACCCGCTCTCATTCTACCCATGTTATCACTCTTACCCGCTCTCATTCTACCCTTGTTCTAACTCTTACCCGCTCTCATTCTACCCTTGTTATCACTCTTACCCGCTCTCATTCTACCCTTGTTCTCACTCTTACCCGTTCTCATTCTACCCTTGTTCTCAGTCTTACCCGCTCTCATTCTACCCTTGTTCTCACTCTTACCCGCTCTCATTCTACCCTTGTTCTCAGTCTTACCCGCTCTCATTCTACCCTTGTTTTCACTCTTACCCGCTCTCATTCTACCCTTGTTCTCACTCTTACCCGTTCTCATTCTACCCTTGTTCTCAGTCTTACCCGCTCTCATTCTACCCTTGTTCTCAGTCTTACCCGCTTGTTCTCAGTCTTACCCGCTCTCATTCTACCCTTGTTCTCAGTCTTACCCGCTTATTCTCACTCTTACCCGCTCTCATTCTACCCTTGTTCTCAGTTTTACCCGCTTGTTCTCACTCTTACCCGCTCTCATTCTACCCTTGTTCTCAGTCTTACCCTCTCTCATTCTACCCTTGTTCTCAGTCTTATCCGCTCTCATTCTACCCTTGTTCTCACTCTTACCCGCTCTCATTCTACCCTTGCTCTCACTCTTACCCGCTCTCATTCTACCCTTGTTCTCAGTCTTACCCGCTCTCATTCTACCCTTGTTCTCACTCTTACCCGCTCTCATTCTACTCTTGCTCTCAGTCTTACCCACTCTCATTCTACCCTTGTTCTCACTCTTACTCGCTCTCATTCTACCCTTGTTCTCACTCTTACCCGCTCTCATTCTACCCTTGTTCTCACTCTTACCCACTCTCATTCTACCCTTGTTCTCAATCTTACCCGCTCTCATTCTACCCATGTTCTCACACTTACCCGCTCTCATTCTACCCTTGTTCTCACTCTTACCCGCTCTCATTCAACTCTTGCTCTCAGTCTTACCCGCTCTCATTCTACCCTTGTTCTCACTCTTACTCGCTCTCATTCTACCCTTGTTCTCATTCTTACCCGCTCTCATTCTACCCTTGTTCTCACTCTTACCCGCTCTCATTCTACCCTTGTTCTCACTCTTACCCGCTCTCATTCTATTCTCACTCTTACCCGCTCTCATTCTACCCTTGTTCTCACTCTTACCCGCTCTCATTCTACCCTTGTCTCTCACTACCCGCTCTCATTCTACCCTTGCTCTCACTCTTATTCATTACTCTTGCTCTCACCCGCTCTCACTCTTACACGCTCTCATTCTACCCTTGTTCTCACTCTTACCCGCTCTCATTCTACTCTTGCTCTCAGTCTTACCCGCTCTCATTCTACCCTTGCTCTCACTCTTACCCGCTCTCATTCTACTCTTGCTCTCATTTTTACCCGCTCTCATTCACTCATTCTTACCCGCTCTCATTCTACCCTTGTTCTCACTCTTACCCGCTCTCATTCTACTCTTGCTCTCACCCGCTCTCATTCTACCCTTGTTTACCCGCTCTCATTCTACCCTTGTCCTCATTCTTACCCGCTCTCATTCTACCCTTGTTCTCACTCTTACCCCCTCTCATTCTACACTTGCTCTCAGTCTTATCCACTCTCATTCTCTCTCACTCCCGCTCTCATTCTACCCTTGTTCTCACTCTTACCCGCTCTCATTCTACCCTTGTTCTCACTCTTACACGCTCTCATTCTACCCTTGTTCTCACTCTTACCCGCTCTCATTCTACTCTTGCTCTCAGTCTTACCCGCTCTCATTCTACCCTTGCTCTCACTCTTACCCGCTCTCATTCTACTCTTGCTCTCATTCTTACCCGCTCTCATTCTACCCTTGTTCTCACTCTTACCCGCTCTCATTCTACCCTTGTTCTCACTCTTACCCGCTCTCATTCTACCCTTGCTCTCACTCTTACCCGCTCTCATTCTACTCTTGCTCTCATTCTTACCCGCTCTCATTCTACCCTTGTTCTCATTCTTACCCGCTCTCATTCTACCCTTGTTCTCACTCTTACCCGCTCTCATTCTACTCTTGCTCTCACTCTTACCCGCTCTCATTCTACTCTTGCTCTCACTCTTACCCGCTCTCATTCTACTCTTGCTCTCACTCTTACCCGCTCTCATTCTACCCTTGCTCTCACTCTTACCCGCTCTCATTCTACTCTTGCTCTCACTCTTACCCGCTCTCATTCTACTCTTGCTCTCACTCTTACCCGCTCTCATTCTACTCTTGCTCTCACTCTTACCCGCTCTCATTCTACTCTTGCTCTCATTCTTACCCGCTCTCATTCTACCCTTGTTCTCACTCTTACACGCTCTCATTCTACCCTTGTTCTCACTCTTACCCGCTCTCATTCTACTCTTGCTCTCACTCTTACCCGCTCTCATTCTACTCTTGCTCTCACTCTTACCCGCTCTCATTCTACTCTTGCTCTCACTCTTACCCGCTCTCATTCTACCCTTGCTCTCACTCTTACCCGCTCTCATTCTACTCTTGCTCTCTCATTCTTCTACCTTGTTCTCACTCTTACCCGCTCTCATTCTACCCTTGTTCTCAGTCTTACCCGCTCTCATTCTACCCTTGTTCTCACTCTTACCCGCTCTCATTCTACTTTTGCTCTCTACCCACTACTTGTTCTCACTCTTACTCGCTCTCATTCTACCCTTGTTCTCCCTTGTCCGCTCTCACTCTTACCCGCTCTCATTCTACCCTTGTTCTCACTCTTGCTCTCTACTCTTGCTCGCAGTCGTACCCGCTCTCATTCTACCCTTGTTCTCACTCTTACCCGCTCTCATTCTACCCTTGCTCTCACTCTTACCCGCTCTCATTCTACCCTTGCTCTCACTCTTACCCGCTCTCATTCTACTCTTGCTCTCAGTCTTACCCGCTCTCATTCTACCCTTGTTCTCACTCTTACCCGCTCTCATTCTACCCTTGTTCTCACTCTTACCCGCTCTCATTCTACCCTTGTTCTCACTCTTACCCACTCTCATTCTACCCTTGTTCTCAATCTTACCCGCTCTCATTCTACCCTTGTTCTCAATCTTACCCGCTCTCATTCTACCCTTGTTCTCACTCTTACCAGCTCTCATTCTACCCTTGTTCTCAGTCTTACCCGCTCTCATTCTACCCTTGTTCTCACTCTTACCCGCTCTCATTCTACCCTTGTTCTCAGTCTTACCCGCTCTCATTCTACCCTTGTTCTCACTCTTACTCGCTCTCATTCTACCCTTGTTCTCACTCTTACCCGCTCTCATTCTACCCTTGTTCTCACTCTTACCCGCTCTCATTCTACCCTTGTTCTCAGTCTTACCCGCTCTCATTCTACCCTTGTTCTCACTCTTACTCGCTCTCATTCTACCCTTGCTCTCATTCTTACCCGCTCTCATTCTACACTTGTTCTCACACTTACCCGCTCTCATCCTACTCTTGCTCTCACTCTTACCCCTTCTCATCCTAATCTTGCTCTCACTCTTACCCGCTCTCATTCTCAACAGTCTTTACCTCCTAAGGCTCCTTCATCTACCACGTAATTCATTATGTTAAATTCCTCTTGTGAAGCTTACATAATGTAAATAATTTAGATGATAATATGATACAATTACTTACAAACACTTACAATCATGACGCAATTCTCCCAGAAAATGTTAACCACCAATATAAATTAACATGGCATAAAATTACCAACAAGTCCTTTCATTTATTCAAAGCATTTTATACTTAGCAGAGATGCTATAAAATACCACGGAATATTACTGCTATCCAGAGTATAAAGTTGACCATATTAGCACATATTAGCGTTTATTTTTATTATCCATCGGGGCAAGTTAAGCGAGATTTTACCAGTGTAGTAATGCCAGCCACATAGTAATATTGGAGCAAAATTAAATTTTTTTACATTAACATTAATGAAAAAATATATCTTTAAACGTATAAGAGAAAATTTTAGAAAGGACTTAATTTTAAATGAGTTCTTGCTAATTGACCAGTTTTACATATTCGGCACGATATATATATATATATATATATATATATATATATATATATATATATATATATATATATATATATATATATATATATATATATATATATTCTTTCTTTCAACACACCGGCCGTATCCCACCTAGGCAGGGTGGCCAAAAAGGAAAAACAAAAGTTTCTCCTTTCACATTCAGTAATATATACAGAAGAGGTTACTAGCCCCTTGCTCCTGGCATTTTAGTCGTCTCTTACGACGCGCATGGCTTACGGAGGAAGAATTCTGTTCCACTTCCCCATGGAGATAAGAGGAAATAGACAAGAACAAGAACTAGAAAGAAAATAGAAGAAAACCCAGAGGGGTGAATATATATATATATATATATATATATATATATATATATATATATATATATATATATATATATATATATATATATTTATATATATATATATATATATATATATTTATATTTGTACATGTATGTGTAGTGTGACCTAAGTGTAAGTAGCAAGACGTACCTGAGACCTTGCATGTTTATGAGACAGACAAAAGACACCAGCAATCCTAGCATCATGTAAAACAATTACAGGCTTTCGTTTCACACTCACTTGGCAGGACGGTAGTACCTCCCTGGGTGGTTGCTGTCTACCAACCTACTACCTAGGATATATATATATGTATATATATATATATATATATATATATATATGTATATATATATATATATATATATATATGTATGTATATATATGTATGTATATATATGTATGTATATATATATATGTATATATATATATATATATATGTATGTATATATATATATGTATATATATATATATGTCGTGCCGAATAGACAGAACTTGCGATCTTGGCTTAAATAGCAACGTTCATCTTGCCATATAGGACAAGCGAAAATTTGTGTATGCAATAATTTCGCCAAAATCATTCTGAACCTAACGAAAAAAAATTATTTCACTGTGTTTGTTTAGTATTAAATTATTGTAAACAAATCTAAAATATATTTAGTTGGGTTAGGCTAAAATAAATTGTTCTTGTTATAATAAGGTTAGGTAAGTTTTCTAAGATTCTTTTGGTGCAATGTTAAATTTTTTTACATTAAGATTAATGAAAAAAATATATCTTTAAACGTATAAGAGAAAATTTTAGAAAGGACTTAATTTTAAATGAGTTCTTGCTAATTGACCAGTTTTACATATTCGGCACGACATATATATATATATATATATATATATATATATATATATATATATATATATATATATATATATATATATATATATATATATATATTGGAGTGTGAGCAAAGTTACATTTTTAAAAACTGTAGTGTAAAGCACCCTTCTGGCAAGACAGTGATGGAGTGAATGATGGTGAAAGTTTTTCTTTTTCGGGCCACCCTGCCTTGGTGGGAATTGGCCAGTGTGATATTAAAAAAATAATATATATATATATATATATATATATATATATATATATATATATTAAATGGAGAGTTAGAGGTATTGGGAAGATGGAGGGAATATTTCGAGGAATTGTTAAATGTTGATGAAGATAGGGAAGCTGTGATTTCGTGTATAGGGCATGGAGGAATAACATCTTGTAGGAGTGAGGAAGAGCCAGTTGTGAGTGTGGGGGAAGTTCGTGAGGCAGTAGGTAAAATGAAAGGGAGTAAGGCAGCCGGGATTGATGGGATAAAGATAGAAATGTTAAAAGCCGGTGGGGATATAGTTTTGGAATGGTTGGTGCAATTATTTAATGAATGTATGGAAGAGGGTAAGGTACCTAGGGATTGGCAGAGAGCATGCATAGTTCCTTTGTATAAAGGCAAAGGGGACAAGAGAGAGTGCAAAAATTATAGGGGGATAAGTCTGTTGAGTATACCTGGTAAAGTGTATGGTAGAGTTATTATTGAAAGAATTAAGAGTAAGACGGAGAATAGGATAGCAGATGAACAAGGAGTCTTTAGGAAAGGTAGGGGGTGTGTGGACCAGGTGTTTACAGTGAAACATATAAGTGAACAGTATTTAGATAAGGCTAAAGAGGTCTTTGTGGCATTTATGGATTTGGAAAAGGCGTATGACAGGGTGGATAGGGGGGCAATGTGGCAGATGTTGCAGGTGTATGGTGTAGGAGGTAGGTTACTGAAAGCAGTGAAGAGTTTTTACGAGGATAGTGAGGCTCAAGTTAGAGTATTTAGGAAAGAGGGAAATTATTTCCCAGTAAAAGTAGGCCTTAGACAAGGATGTGTGATGTCACCGTGGTTGTTTAATATATTTATAGATGGGGTTGTAAGAGAAGTAAATGCGAGGGTCTTGGCAAGAGGCGTGGAGTTAAAAGATAAAGAATCACACATAAAGTGGGAGTTGTCACAGTTGCTCTTTGCTGATGACACTGTGCTCTTGGGAGATTCTGAAGAGAAGTTGCAGAGATTGGTGGATGAATTTGGTAGGGTGTGCAGAAGAAGAAAATTAAAAGTGAATACAGGAAAAAGTAAGGTTATGAGGATAACAAAAAGATTAGGTGATGAAAGATTGGATATCAGATTGGGTGAATGTATTCAGATATTTGGGGGTGGACGTGTCAGCGGATGGGTCTATGAAAGATAAGGTGAATCATAGAATTGATGAGGGGAAAAGGGTGAGTGGTGCACTTAGGAGTCTGTGGAGACAAAGAACTTTGTTCTTGGAGGCAAAGAGGGGAATGTATGAGAGTATAGTTTTACCAACGCTCTTATATGGGTGTGAAGCATGGGTGATGAATGTTGCAGCGAGGAGAAGGCTGGAGGCAGTGGAGATGTCATGTCTGAGGGCAATGTGTGGTGAGAATATAATGCAGAGAATTCGTAGTTTGGAAGTTAGGAGGAGGTGCGGGATTACCAAAACTGTTGTCCAGAGGGCTGAGGAAGGGCTGTTGAGGTGGTTCGGACATGTAGAGAGAATAGAGCGAAACAGAGTGACTTCAAGAGTGTATCAGTCTGTAGTGGAAGGAAAGCGGGGTAGGGTTCGGCCTAGGAAAGGTTGGAGGGAGGGGGTAAAGGAGGTTTTGTGTGCGAGGGGCTTGGACTTCCAGCAGGCATGCCTGAGCGTGTTCTGATAGGAGTGAATGGAGACAAATGGTTTTTAATACTTGACGTGCTGTTGGTGTGTGAGCAAAGTAACATTTATGAAGGGATTCAGGGAAACCGGCAGGCCGGACTTGAGTCCTGGAGATGGGAAGTACAGTGCCTGCACTCTGAAGGAGGGGTGTTAATGTTGCAGTTTAAACTGTAGTGTAAAGCACCCTTCTGGCAAGACAGTGATGGAGTGAATGATAGTGAAAGTTTTTCTTTTTCGGGCCACCCTGCCTTGGTGGGAATCGGCCAGTGTGATGATAATAATAATAATAATATATATATATATATATATATATATATATATATATATATATATATATATATATATATATATATATATATATATGGTCTTTACGGTGATATATTAAACCCGTGTGTCATGCAACGTCTGTGAATGGGAGGTAATAAGGTTTGATTCAAGGAAGATAACTTCAGAGCATAAAACCCTCCCCTTGAATTATCATGGAGGAGCGCTAAACCCGAAGGGATTATACAGCACCTGTGTGGGGGGATGGAAGGCATTAAGGCTCAGTTCAGGGAACTGGGTTACAGATCCAATTCCCTACATCTAAAGCCCATCACCAGCATCAAGGAACCCCACTAGAGGGGCACTACCCTTGAAGGGTGCGGCAGCCTAGAATCACTATCTTCTAGATCACAATGGGCATAGACAAGCCTATTTTGGTATAAAACAAATCATTACTATGAATATATAAAGAGTATACAGAGTTCTGTGAGCAGTCTGCAGTCACAGAAGACTGTACCATAGTGCCAGACATTCTATTGTATTCTAGTTCCCACTGAGACCCACTAGACACAAAGGAGTCTTAGTACTGCTTACTGCTTACGTGTTTCCTACTGAAGGTTAGCGGACGGAGAATGGACCGTACACCATGCCTTGCGCTAAGTGATCCATGCAGGTTTGCCACTTCATATACTTTGTAAATCAAACGCAATGAGAATTCAGTATAGCATATAAAAAGTATTGCGTGACGTGTACGAGTATAATCAGGGACGCACAATAACAAAATCGCTTGATCAGAGACGCGCAATTACAAAATCGCTGATTCGGTTCACAGAAATCCTTACACTGTGCCGATTTCATTATGTAACAGATTCTCATTTAGTAGACACATGTGATGGACAACTGATTTAATGCTGTATCCACAAGGCCAGCGTGGTGTCGGTATTTCTACATGAAAATGGGTCGAACAATAGTTAAGGCAACCAACATAAAAATCTTTGGAATTCACTGTGGTGAAGCAGGTACTGTTGTGGACGTGCAACTCGCATGCATCATAGCGCAACATGACAGTCTAACTACAATAGGTAAAAGCAATGTGCATAAACTAGTACAATTGTATATTACGCGTCTGCTGACTACGGGGGTGATCTATGACAATCAGTGGTTTCCTTGGTTAAATGTATTGCTTAAATGTATTGCGGGTTATAGGCAAATACAAAAGTCTTTGATTTGTCCTATTAAAAAGATTGGATAAATTCTTATCTATAAAAGCAAGGGAAAAAAAATCTATCCCCGAACAAAAAATTGGTCTCTAAAAAAGTGTCAGTATAAGTAATAAACTAAATTTGAAGACCTTTTTAATTGAATGTGATAAAGAAATTCTGGAATTCCAGGTGGAAACAAAATTCGATGTAAAGAGGCAAATTGAGGGAAGTTATGCTAAAACGCAAAAATCGTGAGAAAATATGTGAAAATAAAAAGCAATGGGAAGACGCATATCGTTGGAAACTTTCTGAAAACAAAAATAGAGACTTGTGCTGATGATGTAAACATAGACGAGAAATGGCCTTTGAAAGCGGTTCACCTTTTAACAATAACGAAGTTCTTGCAATAAAAAGCAGCCGGTGAGGCAGCACATGACCCGGTGGGGCGAGGATTACCATGCAGTGAGGTTTATGTATTGTGCTTTGACTACCACATGACTGACTGCCACTGCCTACATGACTGACTGCCACTGCCTACATGACTGACTGCCACTGCCTACATGACTGACTGCCACTGCCTACATGACTGACTGCCACTGCCTACATGACTGACTGCCACTGCCTACACGACTGACTGCCACTGCCCAACATGACTGACTGCCACTGCCTACACGACTGACTGCCACTGCCTACACGACTGATTGCCACTGCCTACTACGACTGACTGCCACTGCCTACATGACTGACTGCCACTGCCTACACGACTGACTGACTGCCACTGCCTACCTGACATGACTGACTGCCACTGCCTACATGACTGACTGCCACTGCCTACATGACTGACTGCCCACTGCCTACACGACTGACTGCCACTGACTGACTGCCACTGCCTACATGACTGACTGCCACTGCCTACTGACTGACACTGCCTACATGACTGACTGCCTACATGACTGCCTACATGACTGACTGCCACTGCCTACATGACTGAGTGCCACTGCCTACATGACTGACTGCCACTGCCTACATGACTGATTGCCACTGCCTACACGACTGACTGCCACTGCCTACACTGACTGACTGCCACATGACTGACTGCCACTGCCTACATGACTGACTGCCACTGCCTACATGACTGACTGCCACTGCCTACATGACTGACTGCCACTGCCTACATGACTGACTGCCACTGCCTACACGACTGACTGCCACTGCCTACACGACTGACTGCCACTGCCTACATGACTGACTGCCACTGCCTACACGACTGACTGACTGCCTACATGACTGACTGCCACTGCCTACATGACTGAATGCCACTGCCTACATGACTGACTGCCACTGCCTACATGCCACTGACTGCCACTGCCTACATGACTGACTGCCACTGCCTACACTGACTGACTGACTGCCACTGCCTACATGACTGACTGCCACTGCCTACATGACTGACTGCCACTGCCTACATGACTGACTGCCACTGCCTACATGACTGACTGCCACTGCCTACATGACTGACTGCCACTGCCTACATGACTGATTGCCACTGCCTACACGACTGACTGCCACTGCCTACATGACTGACTGCCACTGCCTACATGACTGACTGCCACTGCCTACATGACTGACTGCCACTGCCTACATGACTGACTGCCACTGCCTACATGACTGACTGCCACTGCCTACATGACTGACTGACTGCCTACATGACACTGCACTACATGACTGACTGCCACTGCCTACATGACTGACTGCCACTGCCTACTACGACTGACTGCCACTGCCTACATGACTGACTGCCACTGCCTACATGACTGACTGCCACTGCCTACACGACTGACTGCCACTGCCTACATGACTGACTGCCACTGACTGCCTCTGCCTACATGACTGACTGCCACTGCCTACATGACTGACTGCCACTGCCTACATGACTGATTGCCACTGCCTACACGACTGACTGCCACTGCCTACATGACTGACTGCCACTGCCTACATGACTGACTGCCACTGCCTACATGACTGACTGCCACTGCCTACATGACTGACTGCCACTGCCTACATGACTGACTGCCACTGCCTACATGACTGACTGCCACTGCCTACATGACTGACTGCCACTGCCTACATGACTGACTGCCACTGCCTACATGACTGACTGCCACTGCCTACATGACTGACTGCCACTGCCTACATGACTGACTGCCACTGCCTACATGACTGACTGCAACTGCCTACATGACTGACTGCCACTGCCTACATGACTGACTGCCACTGCCTACATGACTGACTGCCACTGCCTACATGACTGATTGCCACTGCCTACACGACTGACTGCCACTGCCTACATGACTGACTGCCACTGCCTACATGACTGACTGCCACTGCCTACACGACTGACTGCCACTGCCTACATGACTGACTGCCACTGCCTACATGACTGATTGCCACTGCCTACACGACTGACTGCCACTGCCTACATGACTGACTGCCACTGCCTACATGACTGACTGCCACTGCCTACATGACTGATTGCCACTGCCTACACGACTGACTGCCACTGCCTACATGACTGACTGCCACTGCCTACATGACTGACTGCCACTGCCTACATGATTGACTGCCACTGCCCACATGACTGACTGCCACTGCCTACATGACTGACTGCCACTGCCTACATGACTGACTGCCACTGCCTACATGACTGACTGCCACTGCCTACATGACTGACTGCCACTGCCTACATGACTGACTGCCACTGCCTACATGACTGACTGCCACTGCCTACATGACTGACTGCCACTGCCTACATGACTGACTGCCACTGCCTACATGACTGACTGCCACTGCCTACATGACTGACTGCCACTGCCTACATGATTGACTGCCACTGCCTACATGACTGACTGCCACTGCCTACATGATTGACTGCCACTGCCTACACGACTGACTGCCACTGCCTACATGACTGACTGCCACTGCCTACATGATTGACTGCCACTGCCTACACGACTGACTGCCACTGCCTACATGACTGACTGCCACTGCCTACATGACTGACTGCCACTGCCTACACGACTGACTGCCACTGCCTACATGACTGACTGCCACTGCCTACATGATTGACTGTCACTGCCTACACGACTGACTGCCACTGTCTACATGACTGACTGCCACTGCCTACATGACTGTCTGCCACTGCCTACATGACTGACTGCCACTGCCTACACGACTGACTACTACTGCCTACACGACTGACTACTACTGCCCACACGACTGACCGACACTGCCCACACGACTGACTGCCGCTACCCACACGACTGACCGACACTGTCCACACGACTGACTGCCGCTACCCACACGACTGACTACTACTGTCCACACGGCTGACCGACACTGCCCACACGACTGACTGCCGCTACCCACACGACTGACTGTCACTGCCCACACGACTGACCGACACTGCCCACACAATTGTCTGACACTGCCCACACGACTGAACGCCACTGCCCACACGACTGACTGACACTACCCACACGACTGACCGACACTGCCCACACGACTGACCGACACTGCCCACACGACTGACTGACACTGCCCGACTGACTGCCACTACCAACACGACTAACTGCCACTACCAATACGATTGACTGCCACTGCTCACACGACTGACTGCCACTGCCCACACGACTGACTGCCACTGCCCACACGACTGACTGCCACTGCTCACACGACTGACTGCCACTGCTCACACGACTGACTGCCACTGCCCACACGACTGACTGCCACTGCCCACACGACTGACTGCCACTGCTCACACGACTGACTGCCACTGCCCACACGACTGACTGCCACTGCCCACACGACTGACTGCCACTGCTCAGACGACTGACTGTCACTGCCCACACGACTGACTGACACTGCCCACACGACTGACTGCCACTGCCCACACGACTGACTGCCACTGCCCACACGACTGACTGCCACTGCTCACACGACTGACTGCCACTGCCCACACGACTGACTGCCACTGCCCACACGACTGACTGCCACTGCCCACACGACTGACTGCCACTGCCCACACGACTGACTGCCACTGCCCACACGACTGACTGCCACTGCCCACACGACTGACTGCCACTGCCCACACGACTGACTGCCACTGCTCACACGACTGACTGCCACTGCCCACACGACTGACTGCCACTGCCCACACGACTGACTGCCACTGCTCACACGACTGACTGACACTGCCCACACGACTGACTGACACTGCCCACACGGCTGACACAGTACCACCCAGCTAATGGACAACCGGCTGACTGATGCATTTCGACAAATTTGTAATTTACCACTTGTCTCAATGACACTGTGCCATCCTGACACTGTGCCATCCTGACACTGTGCAATCCTGACACTGTGTTACCCGGCTGACTGTCTCAGTAACTCAAAGAAAATTCCCTTGAAATTTTAAAGACCATGGAATAAAGTAATTATTTCCTTATCTTTAGTTCCCTTTAAATTATTTTTTTCACAGCAGCCTGATCTTTTCTATACAAGAGGTAACAACAAGATTAATATTTAAAGTTAGCCAGGGGAAAGAAGTTAATGCTTTTAATGGGGAGGAAATTAAGGATTGATCTACGTCAAAGAGACGTAAGGTGGGAAATGTTCTATGAAATGAGTGTACAATGGAGCACTCTATCCTAGCATTACCAACACTTAATATAATGAAAAGAGAATGAGAAAAATTAAATAATAATAATAATAATAATAATAATAATATTATTATTATTATTATTATTATTTTTATTATTATTATTATTATTATTAGATGGGATTTACTAAATTTGTAAGGGGGCATTAGAGAGCCTCGGAAGCAATCAGACTTCATCTGAGAGGTGAATAGCTCTCATTTCTTGGGTTACGAGCCCTTCGCCAGAACGAAGGCATCCTCATTGAAAGGATCATACACGGAGAGGGATACAATTCATAGATCCTGAGAGCATGAGAAACAGGAGGTAAACGAGAGAAAAAAAAATAAGATAAAACTTCATGACAGCGGGTTAATATTTAAGCAGTAAATGTGAGGTCAGGTTCAGTGATGAGACAAGTGTTTACCTCTGAGGTTTATGAAGAGTACAGGGAAGGGCTTCCCCAGATAAGTACTCGAGGACATGAGGGAGATGGTACGGAGCCTGTACAAAGAATGGAAATTTATGTTGAATGTCTTATTCAAATTTCCTGAAGAGAATTCTGAAAATTACCTTTATTATATTGGTCATTTAGGCTGCTGAAAGGCACAAATAAACTGATTGCTATAAAATAAATGGTAGTTTTAGAAATTTATCAATGTGCTTCTCGTCTTTGTTGAGGTTTCCGGCATGTGGCTTACCCTCACTTCTGACCTCTGACCTCTGACCTTTGTACCTGGGTTAAGTATCTAGCGTGACTTTCCCTTCGACCCAACATCTCGAGATAACATGTAAAGTGACCACTTCACTGCGTTTTTACCTGATAATAGTAATAATAATAATAATAATAATAATAATAATAATAAATCTTTATTTCTACACGTACATGTACAAGGTATACAGGCCTAGCTGACATCAATGACATACTACTATATAGAAAGCCCCTTCTTATGCAGAGCATTTCGGGCAAATTAGGTTAATTTTGTCCCAGGATGCGACCCACACAAGTTAACTAACACCCAGGTGAACAGGGACAGCAAGTGTCTGAAGGAAACACGCTCTAATGTTTCCACCCGCACCAGGGATCGACCCCCGGACCTCAGTGTATGAGCCGAGTGCACTAGTAATAGAGCTACGGGACAGCTCAGTATGTGTGCTGAGTGAGCTAGCAACCGAGCTACTGAGATCAGATGTCTTGCTTGGCTCCTTCCCTAGCTTCTGATAAGCCTTGACGAAAATTAATTGGTTTCCAGACATGATCGTGTGCAAGACCATCTCTGAGTCGAGAACAACATCCACTGTCGTTCACAAACCAGACCTGAGGTCGACAAATAAACTAACAAATATAGTCATAAATGAACATAGGCATTCAACTACCATATAAAACAATTTCTTGTACAGTTTATAAGACAAGATTTATTAAGCGGAGTTTTTTTTTAAATACCCGAATTTTCTCGCTGCTTTTAAGCCTATGGCATAATTTCAAATTTCTCTTTTTCTGAAGCAGAATAAATAAGAAAAAAATATCCTTCCTTTTATATCTTTGCCACAGCTTTTCCAGCTGTATAAAAACTGCTCATGCATTTTTTTTCAATCTACCTAAAACTTTCAGTTCAGAAACAAAAATATATCTTTTTATCTGATAGATAAGAGAAAGAGTGAGAGTGCTTGTGCTAACCTAACACAGGCGAGGCACTCCAGCCTCGCAAGTCAGGCTATTGTAATGAAGTTGCTCCTCCAACCTCTGAAGTTGCCAGAATCTGTGTTGACCTTGTCAATACCTTGAGATTGACACTGCTAAATTAGATCATTAATATATATAGAGAGAGAACTCGGTAATGACTTTCTGAATGATTTGTACAGTTTTATTTTTGACAAGAAATTACGAAATATTTTGCTTGTTAAAATGTAATTATTACGAGGTTAAAATATTCGTTATGCTTTTCATGTTTCATCATTAAAATACTTTGATAAAATAGAAGCCGTTGACCTCAACATGTTGGGTGTATTTATTTATATAGGAAAAATTACGACTGAAATTCATTTAAAACAATTAGACACAGTGAACTACTGTGACATACCTAGAATGGCATGCCTGTAGGAATTATTAGATAAGTGGTATAAAATACCAACAGTGAAAAAATAAACACAAATGCAGTATAATGATATTCTTTATTGACTACGTTTCGCCCACACAGTGGGTTTTATCAAGACAGAAACAAATCTGCTTGGGTAAAGAGTACATGAGCTTATATAGGGCGGAGAGTCAGATGGAGAATATTGGGTAGGTTGGATTTCAGATGGACCTACACGGGACGGGCGAGTGTGTGTTATGTAGGATAACGATGAGGAAATTTTTTAGCAAGGACTTCGGCCACTGGGCCAGCCAGGTGGCCCAGGTAGGGTTTGTGACCGTTCTGTATGGACACTCTTCGGTAGTGTTCCTTCCAGCCAGTATGAATCGATAGTAGCAATATAGCTTCAATAAATATTAGTCAAAATAGCAACAGGACTCCATTACTTTCAATATTTACCGGCGATCCGGATTTATTAGAGTCCTAGTCAATATGCATCAAAGCTATGGCGAACAGTCAAGCCCAGGGTCAGTTCGATGATAATTATCTAGTCAGATTAGCTACAGTACAAAGTAGGTTAGTCTCTTCATAGATGTGCAGTCTCAAGGCCTCAAGAGCCAGTAACAACCATGAGACCTCTTCTCAGTTCAAAAATCTCTTCTGTGACTACTATCCTCGTTCAGAAAGCAGTGATCTATATATGATATTGTGTGAATGGGTATTAACTAAACAGTTACCAAGAGTGTGTGTTGTATTGACATCGCGTATCGTATGGGTAGGATTTAAGATTCCTTCGTCCTCGCAGTACAAAATTATGAACCAACAGAGTTAGACAAAGATTTCACTGTCATCTATGATGGAGTAGCTGTTTTGGACGCTATTCCCACTGCTCAATATTGCAGGTTTAATTAACTCCAGGAACAGACACTATAGATGTTCTTCTAACTGTGACCTGCATAATTATCCTTCTATTGGAGAACGTTGAACTACAAAACAATTACAGTAGCTGAAGCCAGCAATGTATGTCATAAGTCAAATAATCATACACAATCGTTTACTCACTCAATATCCTACCCTTATTCAAGCAATAGCTACTGCAGTGATTCCTTACAGAGTGGACGAAACAGCTACACCATTGGGAACAGTGTTACAATTGCAGTAAGTTTGGACATCTCAGCTATGGCTGCTGTATTCACCTTGTAAGTAACGAAATAATGACAACGAAAGTTCACGTGGAAATTAACCAAGTCACAACACATGGGAGTGTTGAGTCCTCGAGCAGAAGAGACTCCCTCCAAAGCTTGTTGACCCAGTGGTAGTAACCGCGGTTCTAGGTAACAAAATTGAGCTGCAGCTCCTCTTTCTCTTGAGTATTTTTTTAAACAGTTGTCCTACTCAGCTCATTCTCGAAGTCAAGCCCTGGAATAACCCCTCCCCCCCCTCCCCTGAATGCTACCCACAACAGTCGACTAAGGCCCAGGTATCTACTTCCTACTAGGTGAACAGGGGTAGAAGATGCCCACCGTTTCCACTCATGCTGGAATCAAAATACAGACCCTCAATAAGCTACCAACTGAGCCACGGGACACCTAAGTAGAAATACTATGGCTCTCACGCGCATAGAAATGTGATGGGCTGGGCTTATGGGAATACGTTTCTCGGATCGTGTAGCGACTGAAGTACATTTCGACTAAATCATAGTTGCCTCACGCTCTTGAAATCCTGGGAATGTACTTGAAACAATATCAATGAAATTTTGAAACAATATCAATGAAATTTAGAGTATTTATTGTGATTTGCTATAAAAATAGCAAATCACAATAAATACTGATTGTATTGCCAAATTGTTCCCCTAGATAAGAAAGAATCGTGTAATGGCGTGTGCAGTTCACAGAATTTCCTTGTTTTATATAGAAGTATTATTTTTCATAAAAAAATATCATAGTATTTATTACCAATTATTAAGAACACTGCTGCTGTGATGCAAGAGAATTCTAGAAAAAATCCAGCTGGTTTATAACCTCTTAAAGTATAATATTTAACCAAAGTTATGCAATTTCTAATTTAGGTAATGTGGTTGTGGTTTATCCAGCAGGTGAGAGCACATTAACCCCTGACACGGGTCTTAATCAAATGATGATCTGTTAAGTGGGTAAACATCCGTTGGCTCACCCAAGACATTTTACGCCCTCCATTAAAAAAAACTCAAAACACTGTGGTATTTCCTTGGATGATTCTGTTTCGGGTATCCTAAACACATTTTAATAAATCGTCAGCTGTACTTTATGTTAATTTAAGCTATATCAAATTACGTTTATTACACTAGTCTTTAATAGTTCTTTGTATTTCAGTGACAGTAGATCCTATTTAACAATGACAGCTTTGAATATTTTCAGTTTAATTTTAATTTCGAGGAATTTAACCTAGACAGCTGCTATTTTTTCTTTATTTTAATTAAATATTAGGCTATACTGGCAGTGTCTTATACTACCAAGTGGACATTAAAATGGTATAAAATACCGACAGGTTGTTAGGTAAGACACATATGCAACAGTTAGGTATCTTTATTTCGAAACGTTTCGCCTACACAGTAGGCTTCTTCAGTCGAGTACAGAAAAGTTGATAGAAGCAGAAGAGACTTGAAGACAATGTAATCAGTCCATCACCCTTGAAGTTTTGAGGTGGTCAGTCCCTCAGTCTGGAGAAGAGTATTGTTCCATAGTCTGATATTGTTTCAGACTATGGAACAATACTCTTCTCCAGACTGAGGGACTGACCACCTCAAAACTTCAAGGATGATGGACTGATTACATTGTCTTCAAGTCTCTTCTGCTTCTATCAACTTTTCTGTACTCGACTGAAGAAGCCTACTGTGTAGGCGAAACGTTTCGAAATAAAGATACCTAACTGTTGCATATGTGTCTTACCATATACTACCAAGTGTTGTCCTCTGGCAAAACTTAACGAGACGGGAAACAGATGTAGGTTCCTAGCACCAATAAGTAATAACAGAAACAGATTTTTGTTCCAGGTACCATTTTACAAGACAAGCAATAGGTTTTGGTTCCGTGCAACATTTAATTAGACAAGGAACATGTTTTGATTCCAGGCGCTATTCTACTAGATGAAACACAGGCGTTAGTACCAGGCACCAATTAATGAGACAAACAAGTGCTTGTTCCAGGCACTATTTTACGTGACAAGGAACAAGTAATGGTTCCTGGCGTTATAGTTATCAGATTCTTATTAGACGAAGAACCGTGGAATGTGTCTAGTGACCACCTCTCGTGTCAAGCAATACCGGGAGAGCAGAAAAGCGAAAATATATTTGTAACTGGAACGTTTTAACAGGTAAGTCTGTGGTGTTGCTTCTACTGCTTGACCCTGGAAGAGACACAGGTGCAGAGCAAGCTTTTTTTGTGAAAAGTTTCTGCCTTGTGCAGAACCTTAGAACTGATTTGATAAGTATACAAAGAGCGAAAAGCCGACTCATTAAAAGCTTAGTCTATATCTGTTTATTTTCTTCATAACTGTCGACAACACGTTTTTATATCCGCTACTTGGTTCCCCTACTTGGTTCTCCTGCTTGGTTCCCCTGCTTGGTTCCCCTGCTTGGTTTCCCTGCTTGGTTCCCCTGCTTGGTTCCCCTGCTTAGTTTCCCTGCTTGGTTTCCCTACTTGGTTCTCCTGCTTGGTTCCCCTGCTTGGTTTCCCTGCTTGGTTCCCCTGCTTGGTTCCCCTGCTTGGTTCCCCTGCTTGGTTTCCCTGCTTGGTTCACCTGCTTGGTTCCCCTGCTTGGTTTCCCTGCTTGGTTTCCCTGCTTGGTTCCCCTGCTTGGTTCCCCTGCTTGGTTTCCCTGCTTGGTTCCCCTGCTTGGTTACCCTGCTTGGTTTCCCTGCTTGGTTCCCCTGCTTGGTTCCCCTGCTTGGTTCCCCTGCTTGGTTTCCTCTGCTTGGTTCCCCTGCTTGGTTCCCCTGCTTGGTTTCCCTGCTTGGTTCCCCTGCTTGGTTTCCCTGCTTGGTTCCCCTGCTTGGTTTCCCTGCTTGGTTCCCCTGCTTGGTTCCCCTGCTTGGTTCCCCTGCTTGGTTCCCCTGCTTGGTTTCCCTGCTTGGTTCCCCTGCTTGGTTCCCCTGCTTGGTTCCCCTGCTTGGTTCCCCTGCTTGGTTCCCCTGCTTGGTTCCCCTGCTTGGTTCCCCTGCTTGGTTACCCTGGTGGGTTCCCCGGCTTGGTTGCTTGGTTTCCCTGCTTGGTTCCCCTGCTTGGTTCCCCTGCTTGGTTCCCCTGCTTGGTTTCCCTGCTTGGTTCCCCTGCTTGGTTTCCCTGCTTGGTTCCCCTGCTTGGTTTCCCTGCTTGGTTCTCCTGCTTGGTTCCCCTGCTTGGTTTCCCTGCTTGGTTCCCCTGTTTGGTTTCCCTGCTTGGTTCCCCTGCTTGGTTTCCCTGCTTGGTTCCCCTGCTTGGTTCCCCTGCTTGGTTCCCCTGCTTGGTTTCCCTGCTTGGTTCCCCTGCTTGGTTTCCCTGCTTGGTTCCCCTGCTTGGTTCCCCTGCTTGGTTTCCCTGCTTGGTTCCCCTGCTTGGTTTCCCTGCTTGGTTCCCCTGCTTGGTTTCCCTGCTTGGTTCCCCTGCTTGGTTCCCCTGCTTGGTTTCCCTGCTTGGTTTCCCTGCTTGGTTTCCCTGTTTGGTTTCCCTGCTTGGTTCCCCTGCTTGGTTCCCCTGCTTGGTTCCCCTGCTTGGTTTCCCTGCTTGGTTCCCCTGCTTGGTTCCCCTGCTTGGTTTCCCTGCTTGGTTCCCCTGCTTGGTTCCCCTGCTTGGTTCCCCTGCTTGGTTTCCCTGCTTGGTTCCCCTGCTTGGTTTCCCTGCTTGGTTCCCCTGCTTGGTTCCCCTGCTTGGTTCCCCTGCTTGGTTCCCCTGCTTGGTTTCCCTGCTTGGTTCCCTTGCTTGGTTCCCCTGCTAGGTTCCCCTGCTTGGTTCCCCTGCTTGGTTCCCCTGCTTGGTTCCCCTGCATGGTTCCCCTGCTTGGTTCCCCTGCTTGGTTCCCCTGCTTGGTTCCCTTGCTTGGTTCCCCTGCTTGGTTTCCCTGCTTGGTTCCCCTGCTTGGTTCCCCTGCTTGGTTCCCCTGCTTGGTTCCCCTGCTTGGTTCCCCTGCTTGGTTTATCTGCTTGGTTCCCCTGCTTGGTTCCCCTGCTTGGTTCCCCTGCTTGGTTCCCCTGCTTGGTTCCCCTGCTTGGTTCCCCTGCTTGGTTTCCCTGCTTGGTTCCCCTGCTTGGTTCCCCTGCTTGGTTCCCCTGCTTGGTTCCCCTGCTTGGTTCCCCTGCTTGGTTCCCCTGCTTGGTTCCCCTGCTTGGTTTCCCTGCTTGGTTCCCCTGCTTGGTTTCCCTGCTTGGTTCCCCTGCTTGGTTTCCCTGCTTGGTTCCCCTGCTTGGTTCCTCTGCTTGGTTCCCCTGCTTGGTTCCCCTGCTTGGTTCCCCTGCTTGGTTCCCCTGCTTGGTTCCCCTGCTTGGTTCCCCTGCTTGGTTCCCCTGCTTGGTTCCCCTGCTTGGTTCCCCTGCTTGGTTCCCCTGCTTGGTTCCCCTGCTTGGTTCCTCTGCTTGGTTCCCCTGCTTGGTTCCCCTGCTTGGTTCCCCTGCTTGGTTCCCCTGCTTGGTTCCCCTGCTTGGTTCCCCTGCTTGGTTCCCCTGCTTGGTTCCTCTGCTTGGTTCCCCTGCTTGGTTCCTCTGCTTGGTTCCCCTGCTTGGTTCCCCTGCTTGGTTCCCCTGCTTGGTTCCCCTGCTTGGTTCCCCTGCTTGGTTCCCCTGCTTGGTTCCCCTGCTTGGTTCCCCTGCTTGGTTCCCCTGCTTGGTTCCTCTGCTTGGTTCCCCTGCTTGGTTCCCCTGCTTGGTTCCCCTGCTTGGTTCCCCTGCTTGGTTCCCCTGCTTGGTTCCCCTGCTTGGTTCCCCTGCTTGGTTTCCCTGCTTGGTTCCCCTGCTTGGTTCCCCTGCTTGGTTCCCCTGCTTGGTTCCCCTGCTTGGTTCCCCTGCTTGGTTCCCCTGCTTGGTTCCTCTGCTTGGTTTCCCTGCTTGGTTCCCCTGCTTGGTTCACTGCTTGGTTCCTCTGCTTGGTTCCCCTGCTTGGTTTCCCTGCTTGGTTCCCCTGCTTGGTTCCCCTGCTTGGTTCCCCTGCTTGGTTCCCCTGCTTGGTTCCCCTGCTTGGTTCCTCTGCTTGGTTTCCCTGCTTGGTTCCCCTGCTTGGTTCCCCTGCTTGGTTCCCCTGCTTGGTTCCCCTGCTTGGTTCCCCTGCTTGGTTCCCCTGCTTGGTTCCCCTGCTTGGTTCCCCTGCTTGGTTCCCCTGCTTGGTTCCTCTGCTTGGTTCCCCTGCTTGGTTTCCCTGTTTGGTTCCCCTGCTTGGTTTCCCTGCTAGGTTCCTCTGCTTGGTTCCCCTGCTTGGTTCCCCTACTTGGTTCCCCTGCTAGGTTCCCCTGCTTGGTTCCCCTGCTTGGTTCCCCTGCTTGGTTTCCCTGTTTGGTTCCAATGCTTGGTTTCCCTGCTTGGTTTCCCTGCTTGGTTCCCCTGCTTGGTTCCCCTGCTTGGTTTCCCTGCTTGGTTCCCCTGCTTGGTTTCCCTGCTTGGTTCCCCTGCTTGGTTTCCCTGCTTGGTTCTCCTGCTTGGTTCCCCTGCTTGGTTTCCCTGCTTGGTTCCCCTGTTTGGTTTCCCTGCTTGGTTCCCCTGCTTGGTTTCCCTGCTTGGTTCCCCTGCTTGGTTCCCCTGCTTGGTTTCCCTGCTTGGTTCCCCTGCTTGGTTTCCCTGCTTGGTTCCCCTGCTTGGTTCCCCTGCTTGGTTCCCCTGCTTGGTTCCCCTGCTTGGTTTCCCTGCTTGGTTCCCCTGCTTGGTTTCCCTGCTTGGTTCCCCTGCTTGGTTTCCCTGCTTGGTTCCCCTGCTTGGTTCCCCTGCTTGGTTCCCCTGCTTGGTTTCCCTGCTTGGTTTCCCTGCTTGGTTCCCCTGCTTGGTTCCCCTGCTTGGTTCCCCTGCTTGGTTCCCCTGCTTGGTTTCCCTGCTTGGTTTCCCTGCTTGGTTCCCCTGCTTGGTTCCCCTGCTTGGTTCCCCTGCTTGGTTCCCCTGCTTGGTTCCCCTGCTTGGTTTCCCTGCTTGGCTTTTCCCCTGCTTGCTTGGTTCCCCTGCTTGGGCTTGGTTCCTCTGCTTGGTTCCCCTGCTTGGTTCTGCTTGGTTCCCCTGCTTGGTTCCCCTGCTTGTTCCTCTGCTTTTCCCTGCTTGGTTCCCTTGGTTCCCCTGCTTGGTTCCCCTGCTTGGTTCCCCTGCTTGGTTCCCCTGCTTGGTTCCCCTGCTTGGTTCCCCTGCTTGGTTCCCCTGCTTGGTTCCCCTGCTTGGTTCCCCTGCTTGGTTCCCCTGCTTGGTTCCCTGCTTGGTTCCCCTGCTTGGTTCCCCTGCTTGGTTTCCCTGCTTGGTTCCCCTGCTTGGTTCCCCTGCTTGGTTCCCCTGCTTGGTTCCCCTGCTTGGTTCCCCTGCTTGGTTCCCCTGCTTGGTTCCCCTGCTTGGTTCCTCTGCTTGGTTCCCCTGCTTGGTTCCCCTGCTTGGTTCCCCTGCTTGGTTCCCCTGCTTGGTTCCCCTGCTTGGTTCCCCTGCTTGGTTCCCCTGCTTGGTTCCCCTGCTTGGTTCCCCTGCTTGGTTCCCCTGCTTGGTTCCCCTGCTTGGTTCCCCTGCTTGGTTCCCCTGCTTGGTTCCCCTGCTTGGTTCCCCTGCTTGGTTCCTCTGCTTGGTTCCCCTGCTTGGTTCCCTGCTTGGTTCCCCTGCTTGGTTCCCCTGCTTGGTTCCCCTGCTTGGCTTGGTTCCCCTGCTTGGTTCCCCTGCTTGGTTCCCCTGCTTGGTTCCCTGCTTGGTTCCCCTGCCCCTGCTTGGTTCCTCTGCTTGGTTCCCCTGCTTGGTTCCCCTGCTTGGTTCCCCTGCTTGGTTCCCCTGCTTGGTTCCCCTGCTTGGTTCCCCTGCTTGGTTCCCCTGCTTGGTTCCCCTGCTTGGTTTCCCTGCTTGGTTCCCCTGCTTGGTTCCCCTGCTTGGTCTGCCCCTGCTTGGTTCCTCTGCTTGGTTCCCCTGCTTGGTTCCCCTGCTTGGTTCCCCTGCTTGGTTCCTCTGCTTGGTTCCTCTGCTTGGTTCCCCTGCTTGGTTCCCCTGCTTGGTTCCTCTGCTTGGTTCCCCTGCTTGGTTCCCCTGCTTGGTTCCCCTGCTTGGTTCCCCTGCTTGGTTCCCCTGCTTGGTTCCCCTGCTTGGTTCCTCTGCTTGGTTCCTCTGCTTGGTTCCCCTGCTTGGTTCCTCTGCTTGGTTCCCCTGCTTGGTTCCCCTGCTTGGTTCCCCTGCTTGGTTCCTCTGCTTGGTTCCTCTGCTTGGTTCCCCTGCTTGGTTCCTCTGCTTGGTCTGCCCCTGCTTGGTTCCCCTGCTTGGTTCCCCTGCCCCTGCTTGGTTCCCCTGCTTGGCTTGGTTCCTTCCCTGCTTGGTTCCCCTGCTTGGTTCCCCTGCTTGGTTCCCCTGCTTGGTTCCCCTGCTTTGTTCCTCTGCTTGGTTCCTCTGCTTGGTTGCTTGGTTCCCTCTGCTTGGTTCCCCTGCTTGGTTCCTCTGCTTGGCTTGGTTCCTCTGCCTCTGCTTGGTTCCTCTGCTTGGTTCCCCTGCTTGGTTCCCCTGCTTGGTTCCTCTGCTTGGTTGCTTGGTTCCCTGCTTGGTTCCCCTGCTTGGTTCCCCTGCTTGGTTCCCCTGCTTGGTTCCCCTGCTTGGTTCCTCTGCTTGGTTCCCCTGCTTGGTTCCTCTGCTTGGTTCCCCTGCTTGGTTCCCTCTGCTTGGTTCTGCTTGGTTCTGCTTGGTTCCTCTGCTTGGTTCCTCTGCTTGGTTCCTCTGCTTGGTTCCTCTGCTTGGTTCCTCTGCTTGGTTCCCCTGCTTGGTTCCTCTGCTTGGTTCCTCTGCTTGGTTCCTCTGCTTGGTTCCCCTGCTTGGTTCCCCTGCTTGGTTCCTCTGCTTGGTTCCTCTGCTTGGTTCCTCTGCTTGGTTCCTCTGCTTGGTTCCTCTGCTTGGTTCCTCTGCTTGGTTCCCCTGCTTGGTTCCCCTGCTTGGTTCCTCTGCTTGGTTCCTCTGCTTGGTTCCTCTGCTTGGTTCCTCTGCTTGGTTCCCCTGCTTGGTTCCTCTGCTTGGTTCCTCTGCTTGGTTCCTCTGCTTGGTTCCTCTGCTTGGTTCCCCTGCTTGGTTCCCCTGCTTGGTTCCTCTGCTTGGTTCCCCTGCTTGGTTAGCAAGGAAAACACCGTTTCCTTTTTTATTTCCTCGAGTCCCAAGCATGACTTGCTTCAGGAGAATAAGATGCACAAATTACTCTCTCTTATAGACAGAAACTTTCACAAAAGACAATTATTAAAACGCTTCTGGCATTAAAAAGTCAGTTTAAATAACAAAACTCACAGACCATACACGAGGAACCGCGACTGCAAACTTTTTGCAATGAAAGAACACACAAGATCTTAGTTACACGTAATAAGTATACGGATACAAAATAAGTGAAGAGATTATGCGGTAGTCACCCTACCGCATCCTGTATGCGGTAGGGTGACTACCGCATCCTGTATGCGGTAGTCACCCTACACCCATGCTGAAGGAAGCAGTCACCTCACACCCATCCTGTGGTGGGGAGTAAACCCATAACTATCTTAGGAAAGGTATTCAAAAGAGCGTTAGAAAAGGGCACCATTATTGCAGATAAACCGTGCACAGAGGAGCGTTCCTCTGATCATGTCATCAGCATACTGATGTACTATGATTTAGCGTCAGCAAACCCTCGGCTCACATTATGAGCATGACACTAACTCGCACGACCCCCTGTACGATCTCTACATTTTTGTGCGTGTGAGCGAGGCTTCGCCTCTCATCCTGTACATTACACCAACAAGTATGAGCACTTGTGTTGGTCCACAGCATCAAGATGTGACTCATGAAACATTAAGATAAAATTTTGGCGCTTCAGCACGCTGAAATAATCCTTTACAGTTTAGATTTCTCTGACGCATAATAATAATATCCAAATTTCTTTAAATTCTTCGGGTCTGTAGGAATAAATGAAGGAAAGGTTTTGCAAGAAAGAACGAAAGAAATGGATAGTCAAACGTGCTTGGAAGGATGGCAGGGGCGTGGTTGAGGGGGAAGGAGAGAGAGGAGAAGAGGACGAAGAGGAGGCGAAGTGGGGGGAAAAAAGACAAAACTGTCGGGTGAAGCCCTACGAAGAGGTCTCTAAGGCTCTGAAAATGTGCTGCGACTGTATGTTCGAGGTGCAGCGGTACTACTGCTATGTAGGCAAACCTATGAGGGCAAACCTTATTCTGATGACTATAAAAACATAAAATAACGTGTCAAAGCTTTACACAAAAGATATGTTTAAATACTTTTCTCCTCATTACTTCAAAGTTGAAAATCTCATTGGTTGAACATTCGAAAAACTAGCGAGAAACTAGTTAAATTTGCTTATCAAGACAATTTACGAATGTTTCTTTTGTGAATCTGGATGCATTCTATCAAGCACACCCTGCATTGCTTGCTTATTCGTCTGCAAGGCCCACAGAGCCTATCATTACCTAGGTACATGTCGTCAAATACTCTGAGACTTATTTCATAACTCTACATGACAGTGATAGAAGAGCATTATAATAACCTGAAAACTGGTTATCCTCAGTTTTATAACAGGTTGACTTTGAATGCATCATAGTGCCTTGACGAAACTGTTTTGTGCCAGGACGTCTGCGAGGAATTCATCAAAATATTTTACAAGGTATTCTCGAGAAGACAGGAAGACTACCAGCGAACTGAAGTGCACCAGCGAGCAGTATACATAATACTCACAGCTGGGTAGGAGAAGCTGCTAAGTAAGTTAGATACCTCTAAGGCGGTGAGACTAGATACTAACTTTCCAGAGTCATGAAAGAGGAAGCAGAGGCACTGTGTGTCCCTTTACCAACAATATTCAGCAAGTTTATCGACACATGGCAACTGTTGGAAGTGTTGAAGACTTCAACTGTAGTCCCAGTTTTTAAGAAAAGTCAGGTAACAAGAAACTGTAGACCAGTGACACTGACAAGCATAGTATGCCAAGTTATGAAGATTATCATGAGAAGAGTGGTGGAGCACTTAGACAGGAGGGTTCATGCATGACAACCAGCATGTCTTTAGGAATGGCAAATCCTGCGTTACAAACCTACTGGAATTCTGTGACAATATAACAGAAGTAAGGAATTGAGAGAGATGAGTAGCTTGTATTTCCTTGGACTGTAGGAAGGCTTTTGCAACAGTACCGCACAAGAGACAGGTACAAAAGCTCTTGTGCTTTTGTACCTTTCCACAGATAAACACTCGTTTTCTTTGTCAGATATACCTTGATCCACTGTAGTGCTTTCCCCGTTATTCCTACCTGCTCAAATGGAGCAGATAAGAAAACCGTGAAGACAGACAAGGCAATCTGGAAGGAAAGAGAACTGGAGGGGAAGAGAGATTACTGATAATCTATGGACTACAGGAGGCTGAAGGGGAGTGAAGAAACTGAAGATGGTTAAATGTTATGAAGATATTGTAGCCAGCATTCCCAGCAACAACACGTCATAGACATCTGCCTCAAGATTCTTTTCTAAATCATAAAAATAAAAAGCATACAGAAACAAATGTTCTGGTATTCGTGACATCACAGGTATAATATACAAATATATAAAACTGGCTTTAATGCCTAAAGAAGGAAAACCACTACAGTGGAGAAAAAAAATATGATAGCTCTTCCAAGTGCAGGGAACCCAGCCAGCAAATTTTGGGGTTATGCCCCGCTTTAATAGTGTGCAAAATATCATTCAGCGTTAGAGGGAATATTTACTCTCCTCATAATAACAGATTAGTTTCCAAGAATGGCTAGGTGATTTTCCTCAACTTCAGTTTGAGAATTTTTAATTTTAGCTATTAATGCATATTTGTATACTGTTTATATTTAATTCGGGTATTAGAGCAATGAGCGTTATCTGTTTTTTTAAGTGTCCTTCATCAAGTTTTGGGGAAAAATTAAACTGCATAATGGAAATGTGTTAATTAATTCAGTTAAAAAAGGAAGAGATGTTGCTTAAGGGAGCGGTCAGGTGTACCACATCGACTTCTTTATTTTTCAACCGATTACGTTCATTTTTGGTGTACTATTAGAACCTTATATTAAAGAGCCTTTGCTGAACTCTAATTTTTTATTTTGAATTTCAGTTATTACAGTAAACTATTTATCTTCAGTTTTCAAAATTTTTTTACAGCCTTAAATTAACAGTGTTGGATAATTTAGCCTCATCTTTAATGTAACAGGAAATTATACAGACTTTTATTTAGGCAATTAATTTCTGATTATGCCTTCATGAGATTAAGTCCTCACTTAACGTCGTTTCGCTCAACTTCGTTTCGTTATAACACTGACTAGAAAATATCGATTCCCAGTCGGGCGGGGTGTGTGTTTGTGTGTGTGTGGGGGGGGGGGTTGCAAGTTCGTATGTAGGTGATGATAGGAGGTGCTCCTTACAATTTTCACTTTACATTTATTCCTTGATTTAACCCTGTTGCAATGAGTGCTAAAGATGTACTGTGCACCCCTGATGTTTATGTCAATTAGCCTATGGTAAAATTGGTTTCGTTATACGTCGTTCTGCTTAAGCTCGCAGTTTCCAAGAACGTATCGACGACGTCAAGTGAGGACTTACTGTATGTAGTTAGAGCCTCACGGGATTGCCCGTAAGAAGTAATAAGTAATGACATTGGTATATCAGAAAAGTAATTAAATATTTAACCTTCCTGCGTTACTTAATACCTATTGAGCAACAAGCATTTTCTTATATACTAAACATAGTTATCATAATACTAAAAAAAATTATAGAAAAAGTATCAGTACCTGCACTCTGAAAGAGTACAAAAAGTAGGAAACTAGGAAACAGAGTGACAGTTTTTCAGCATCAAGGACTGTAAGTCATCTTAAACGTAATAAACTGGAGTAATAAAAAAAGTACTACAAATATCAACTGGTAAAGTGAAAGACAAAATATTTTATGAACGCCAGACAACCAATAGAAACAGGTTAAGCTTTTTTGGCAAAAAGCTTAACCTGAGTGGGTTATTCAGGGTTGCATTAAAGATCAAGTAAGGAAAATCCACATAGCTAGCATAAGAAAACTCTTAATATTTCAGGCTTTTCGGAATTCGAGTTTTGATTAGTGACAGTAATGCTTCCTATGTCATGATTAATCACAAACAGTTTTGGTCACTCTATTTGGGGAAAGATATAGTGCTGTGAGGCGATGATTGGCAGAAAATTTGCGTTTGGTATGAGACAGGATTTTTTCACAGAAATTTTGTATACTAATACATTTTTATAATCTGTGAACGATAATGACTAATTTAAAAATTTAATAAATGTTTACATTATTTCCGTTGCACCATCCCGCCCCCCACCAAGAGGAAATGGCAACGAGTGAGTGCCGCAGTGCTGCTTATAGTTTCTCTGAGGTGCCCCAGCTGTTCTGTTGCGAGGTTAGCTACAGTGAGCTTAGGTGAGATAAGGCAATGATAGGTTAAGGAAGGTTTCTGCAGGAAAGATTAGGTTATGCATATATATAGATAGCGGTTTATTGGTCATGCACCATGCTAATTAGTACAAATATGAAAACACGTTTCATATGTTGTGTACATTTCTCTAGAAACATTTTTGTTTTGAATAATTATAAAATCTCTTGGCATACAAAATATCTGCTCGAAAATCCGCCAGACTCAATAGATATAATAAAAGTAACCTGAGCAGCTTAGAAACTAACACTGGAAGTACGGTGGGAACGAAGCATCTTCAATAACCTTTTCCATATAAAAGAATTGAATTGCCACCACTCCTGCGATGAAGAATATATACATGTTCTGAGTGCTCGAATGCCTACATATCATTGGGAACTGTAAGCACCAACAATTTGCCTAATCCACAGTAGCTTTGGTGGCAGTGGTGGTGATTCCTGGAACATTTCAAGCCAGCTAGATACCATAAATATTTGAACTGCGTAATGAATTTATTTTTTCTCTCTTTCATTTTTTCCTCTATCCCACCCCCCATTTTATCCTCATCCTTCCCTCTTTGTGCATGTATTGGGGGTAGGGGTCTGTGTGCGTGAGGGATATGCGAGTGTAGGGATGCCTCTGTGTTTGTGTGTGGGGGGGTTGGTGTGTGTGTGTGTGTGTGAGTGTATATATATATATATATATATATATATATATATATATATATATATATATATATATATATATATATATATATATATATATATAAGAGAAAATTTTAGAAAGGACTTAATTTTAAATGGGTTTTTGCTAATTGACCAGTTTTACCTATTCGGCACGACAGACATATAATACTATATATATATATATATATATATATATATATATATATATATATATATATATATATATATATATATATATAGGATGGGGTCCACCTCTGGTGTAAATTGTGGGACCCATAGCCTCGGAGAAGTGGATAAAAAGGCTTCAAGGAAGAATATTTGGATTTCTTCCTGAAGCCGTTATATATATATATATATATATATATATATATATATATATATATATATATATATATATATATATATATACATTATATGTCTGTCGTGCCGAATAGGTAAAACTGGTCAATTAGCAAAAACCCATTTAAAATTAAGTCCTTTCTAAAATTTTCTCTTATATGTTTAAATATATATTTTTTCATTTATATTAATGCAAAACTTAAAAATTTTGTACTAAGAGACCCTTAGAATACTTTACCTAACTTATTATAACAAGCACAATTTAATCCAACTAAATATATTTTTAGATAAGCTTACAGTCATTTAATACAATAAAATATATATTTTTCGTTAGGTTCAGAATGATTTTTGCGAAATTATTGCATACACAAATTTTAGCTTGTCTTTCTCGGCAAGAAGAGCGTTGCTGTTTAAGCCAAAATGGCAAGTTTTTCCTATTCTGCACGACATATATATATATATATATATATATATATATATATATATATATATATATATATATATATATATATATATATACATATATATATATATATATAATTATCCTGCTTACCTGCGTTCCAAATCTCACTCGAAAATTTTCGGATTTCAGAATGCACTTCCCAAAATCCAGATTCCACAAGACGCAGACCATGAGCCATATTTCATGAGTCATATTCCAGAGTTTATATCAAGATTTTTCTTCCAGAATTCAAAGCCCGTATATCATATACTAGAATTTATCTTCACTATTTATAAACACATTTGGTGTGGGGGATGAAGCGGCGTCAGAAGGATTGATTTAAGTATCATTCAAAGGCAGCTCAGATTTCTTACATCAAAATCTAACCTACAAGAGACAAAGACACCGATATGAAAGATTTTTAATCTTGTTCTCTTAACTCAATATTATCTAGCCTTGAAACTTTCAAGGCAACAAATCTTTTAGCCTTTTCTAACATTTTTTGTTGTTTTTGTTTCGGGAGATGTGGGTTTCTCATACATATTTATCCTCTATTTCTTAAAATATACATCATCTATTAGTAAACCTCATTCTATATAAAGTTCATGATTATTTACCCCTGGCATCCCAAACTTACAAACTATGCCCTCTACAACAGTTTCTCTCACTTAAGCATTTATGTCACCCACTACAATTATTCTCTCATTTAACATCTAAATAAAATAAATAAATTATTCTCTTGCTTAACATGTACATAAAATAAATTATATATATATATAAATATATATATATATATATATATATATATATATATATATATATATATATATATATATATATATATATATATATATATATATATATATATATATATATTCGGTGTCCCACCGAAGCAGGGTGACCAAAAAAAAAAAAAAAGCACTTTCCCCATCAAGCACACAATCACTGCAATTGCATACGTACCCAGATATGACAGTTTAGATGTCACTCCAAACAGCCAATATTCCAAGCCCCTCCTTTAAAGTGCAGGCATTGTACTTTCCACCTCCAGGACTCAAATCAGGCTGACAGGTTTCCCAGAATCCCTTCATAAAATATTACCCTGCTCACACTCCAACAGCTCGTCAGGTCCCAATAACCATTCGTCTCTATTCACTCCTTCCTAACACGCTCACACATGCCTGCTGCATGTCCAGGCCCCTTACAAACAAGACCTCTTCTACCTCCCCTCCCTCCATCCTTTCCTAGGACGACCTCTACCTCTGCTCCCCTCCACTACAGATTTTTACACCCTCCAAGTCATTTTATTTTGCTCCTTCCTCTCTAAACGGCCAAACCACCTCAATAACCTCTCTTTAGCCCTCTGAATAATACTTATTGTAATTCCACACCTCCTAATTTCCACGCTACGAATTCTCTGCATAATATTTACACCATACATTGCCCTTAGACACGACATCTCCACTGTCTCCAGCCGCCTCCTCGCTGCAGCATTCACAATCCATGCTTCACCAATATAAGTTTAATACCGCTATACTCTCGTACATTCCCTTCTTTGCCTCCATGCATAACGTTTTTTGTCTCCACAGATACCTCAATGTACCACCCACCTTTTTTTCTTTAATCAATTCTATGAAAGTTAAGACACATGTGCAACATCTGGATATCTTTATTGTAGACGTTTCGCCATCCAGTGGCTTTATCAATACAGATTCTAGGACATAATAGGAAGACAGTAGAACTATGTACAAAAGATGAGGTAATCAGTCCCTCGGCCTTGGAGTTAGTGTTCACAGCATCGTGGTGGAGGAGAATCGGTATTTTATACCTTTCTTACACATCAATTCTATGGTTTACTTCGTCCTTCATAAACCCATCTGCTGACAAATCTACTCCCAAATATCTGAACACATTCACTTCTTCCATACTCGCTCCCTCCAATGTCATATCCATTTTTTCTTTACCTAACTCGTTTGATATCATCATCACCTTACTCTTATCTAGGTTCACTTTCAACTTTCTTTACACACCCTCCCAAACTCGCCCACTAACCTTTACAAACCCAGCCACAAAATTGTAGGTAACATAGGTAACGTAGGATAACATAGCGTCTGAAGAATTGAAGATAATCAGGTTTGATTCGGGGAAGGGAAGAATAGCTCCAGTTCCTTACATCATGGAGCTTCCCTGGAGAGCTGGAAGCGACACAGAGTTGGGGAAAGATCCACTCAGCAACACCAGTTAGCTAATGTAGTGTTGCTGTTGTTACTGTGGTGACTTGTCACTCAGACCAGCAGAGTACAGGCTCCCAGACCTAAGTAGGTAGGCTCCCAGATCTAAGTAGGTAGGCTCCAAGACCTAAGTAGGTAAGTTCCCAGACCTAAGCAGGTAGGCTCCAAGACCTAAGTAGGTAGGCTCCTAGAAGGAAGTGAGTAGTTAAACCCTTAGCCCTGATTATCAGGAACGACTCTTCTATCATCCGTCACACTACCAGGGACGACTCATCCACCACCCCTCACACTACCAAGGACGACTCATCCACCTGTCACACTGCTAGGGACGATTCATCCATCATCCGTCACACTACCAGGGACGACTCATCCACCACTCGTCACACTGCCAGGGACGAGTCATCCATCCTAAGTCATACTACCAGAGACGACTCATCCATCCGTCACATTGCCTGGGACGACAAGTCATCCACAACCCCTCAAATATTTATCTACGGGCAGGAAATCGAAAAGTTTGTCAGAAATTTGCAAGCGGCGCTTGAAAAATATTGAATGAAAAAATGTCAACACAGAATGACTGAGTTCACTCTGCCTCCCTCACCCTCCCTTAATTACCCTCCTACCTTGCTGTCCATCTGTTTACCTAGTTGTTCATCTATGTACCTAGCTATCCTGCTATGCACCTAGCTGTCCATCTATGTACCTAGCTATCCAGCTATGTACCTAGCTGTCCATCTATGTACCTAGCTATCCAGCTATGTACCTAGCTGTCCATCTATGTACCTAGCTATTCATCTATGTACCCTGCTGTCCATCTATGTACCTAGCTATCCATCTATGTATCTAGCTGTCCATCTATGTACCTAGCTACCCATCTATGTACCTAGCTGTCCATTATGTACCTAGCTGTCCATGTATGTACCTAGCTGTCCACCTATGGACCTAGCTGTCCACCTATGTACCTAGCTATCCATCTATGTACCTAGCTGTCCATCTATGTACCTAGCTATCCATATATGTGCCTAGCTGTCCATTTATGTACTTAGCTATCCATCTACGTACCTAGCTATCTATGTACCCAGCTGTTCATCTACCTAGCTTGCCGTGGATTTACCTAGTTAATTAACTATATGACAAGCTATGCATCAACATACCGAAAATGCCCGTGAATATACCTTGCTATCTACGTCTATCTACATGCATATTTATTCATCATCGTATTTATTAATTTATCAATATACCTTTCTGTCCACATTATATATATATATATATATATATATATATATATATATATATATATATATATATATATATATATATATATATATATATATATATATATATTGGTGGATAAAAGGTTGATGGGTAGGCTCCAGGATGTACATGTTTATAGAGGGGCAACTGATATATCAGATCATTATTTAGTTGTAGCTACAGTCAGAGTAAGAGGTAGATGGGAAAAGAGGAAGGTGGCAACAACAAGTAAGAGGGAGGTGAAAGTGTATAAACTAAGGGAGGAGGAAGTTCGGGCGAGATATAAGCGACTATTGGCAGAAAGGTGGGCTAGGGCAAAGATGAGTAGTGGGGGGGTTGAAGAGGGTTGGAATAGTTTTAAAAATGCAGTATTAGAATGTGGGGCAGAAGTTTGTGGTTATAGGAGGGTGGGGGTAGGAGGAAAGAGGAGTGATTGGTGGAATGATGAAGTAAAGGGTGTGATAAAAGAGAAAAAGGTAGCTTACGAGAGGTTTTTACAAAGCAGAAGTGTTATAAGAAGAGCAGAGTATATGGAGAGTAAAAGAAAGGTGAAGAGAGTGGTGAGAGAGTGCAAAAGGAGAGCTGATGATAGAGTGGGAGAGGCACTGTCAAGAAATTTTAATGAAAATAAGAAAAAAATTTGGAGTGAGTTAAACAAGCTAAGAAAGCCTAGGGAAAGTATGGATTTGTCAGTTAAAAACAGAGTAGGGGAGTTAGTAGATGGGGAGAGGGAGGTATTAGGTAGATGGCGAGAATATTTTGAGGAACTTTTAAATGTTGAGGAAGAAAGGGAGGTGGTAATTTCATGCACTGGCCAGGGAGGTATACCATCTTTTAGGAGTGAAGAAGAGCAGAATGTAAGTGTGGTGGAGGTACGTGAGGCATTACGTAGAATGAAAGGGGGTAAAGCAGCTGGAACTGATGGGATGATGACAGAAATGTTAAAAGCAGGGGGGGATATAGTGTTGGAGTGGTTGGTACTTTTGTTTAATAAATGTATGAAAGAGGGGAAGGTACCTAGGGATTGGCGGAGAGCATGTATAGTCCCTTTATATAAAGGGAAAGGGGACAAAAGAGATTGTAAAAATTATAGAGGAATAAGTTTACTGAGTATACCAGGAAAAGTATACGGTAGGGTTATAATTGAAAGAATTAGAGGTAAGACAGAATGTAGAATTGCGGATGAGCAAGGAGGCTTCAGAGTGGGTAGGGGATGTGTAGATCAAGTGTTTACATTGAAGCATATATGTGAACAGTATTTAGATAAAGGTAGGGAAGTTTTTATTGCATTTATGGATTTAGAAAAGGCATATGATAGAGTGGATAGAGGAGCAATGTGGCAGATGTTGCAAGTTTATGGAATAGGTGGTAAGTTACTAAATGCTGTAAAGAGCTTTTATGAGGATAGTGAGGCTCAGGTTAGGGTGTGTAGAAGAGAGGGAGAATACTTCCCGGTAAAAGTAGGTCTTAGACAGGGATGTGTAATGTCACCATGGTTGTTTAATATATTTATAGATGGGGTTGTAAAAGAAGTAAATGCTAGGGTGTTCGGGAGAGGGGTAGGATTAAATTATGGGGACTCAAATTCAAAATGGGAATTGACACAGTTACTTTTTGCTGATGATACTGTGCTTATGGGAGATTCTAAAGAAAAATTGCAAAGTGGATGAGTTTGAGAATGTGTGTAAAGGTAGAAAGTTGAAAGTGAACATAGAAAAGAGTAAGGTGATGAGGGTATCAAATGATTTAGATAAAGAAAAATTGGATATCAAATTGGGGAGGAGGAGTATGGAAGAAGTGAATGTTTTCAGATACTTGGGAGTTGACGTGTCGGCGGATGGATTTATGAAGGATGAGGTTAATCATAGAATTGATGAGGGAAAAAAGGTGAGTGGTGCGTTGAGGTATATGTGGAGTCAAAAAACGTTATCTATGGAGGCAAAGAAGGGAATGTATGAAAGTATAGTAGTACCAACACTCTTATATGGATGTGAAGCTTGGGTGGTAAATGCAGCAGCGAGGAGACGGTTGGAGGCAGTGGAGATGTCCTGTCTAAGGGCAATGTGTGGTGTAAATATTATGCAGAAAATTCGGAGTGTGGAAATTAGGAGAAGGTGTGGAGTTAATAAAAGCATTAGTCAGAGGGCAGAAGAGGGGTTGTTGAGGTGGTTTGGTCATTTAGAGAGAATGGATCAAAGTAGAATGACATGGAAAGCATATAAATCTATAGGGGAAGGAAAGAGGGGTAGGGGTCGTCCTCGAAAGGGTTGGAAAGAGGGGGTAAAGGAGGTTTTGTGGGCGAGGGGCTTGGACTTCCAGCAAGCGTGCATGAGCGTGTTAGATAGGAGTGAATGGAGACGAATGATACTTGGGACCTGACGATCTGTTGGAGTGTGAGCAGGGTAATATTTAGTGAAGGGATTCAGGGAAACCGGTTATTTTCATATAGTCGGACTTGAGTCCTGGAAATGGGAAGTACAATGCCTGCACTTTAAAGGAGTGGTGGGGACTCGCAGGAACCAAGGATCAGATGAGAATGGTTCTGGTAGGGAGGAGTGGATGGAGGAACAGTGGAAAAGGATGGAACAAGAGTGGGAGAGAAAATTAGGAGAGCTTTCTGAAAAAATGGAGAAAGAGCTCTCTGTGAAATTGGAAAAGAGGTTGGAGAAGGAGACAAAGAATTGGGAGGCACAAGTCGAAACTGCAGTAGCCAAGATAAGGGTCCTAGAAGTTGAGATAAATAGGCTGAAGCGAGTTACAGGGGCAGTGACCAGAGAAGACACAGCATATGAAGCTGCGAGGCCGAACAGGAAGGAATTATGAATTATGCTAAGGTCATATCAGTCTGCCAAGGAGGACCAAGGAGTGAAAGGGAAGATCAGCTGGTTGCAGATGGAGAGGGTGATAGGTCGAATGCTGAGGCACAACCAGGCTATCAAGAGCCACTGGAAAAATCAAGGGAGAAACTGACCACATACAGGCAGGATCCAGAGTCACAGAGGGTGAGGCAATGGGAGGAAGAAAGGGCAAAATCAGTGTTTATCCATGGGCTTCAGGAGAGAGAGGAAAGGACACACACTGAAAGGCAGCAGGAAGAAAGAAAGGAGATTGAGAAAATCATCACGGAAATAGGTGAAGAGATGGACGAGATTGTAAATTTTCAGAGAATAGGGGGGTACTCGAAGGGGAGAAACCGACCAATCAAGCTGATTCTCAGGACGGAAACAGTGCGGAACAGGATCCTCCAAGAGAAACCACGATTGAAATACTCGGAGGAGTACAAGAGGGTGTTCCTAGACAGAGACAGAACAAAATCAGAACGACAGCAGCTGAGGGAGAGGACAAAAAAGCGAAAGGAGCTAGGAAAAGAGACAAGGAGGGAACCAGCAGAGGACAGTCAGAGCAGAACAGAATAGCAAGGGCAAGCACACACACAACTATTCTCAGAACCATACAACCTATCACACCATCTCAACACACACTACAATCCATACCCACAGCCTCCACCCAACACCGAGCTATAGAATCCCACAGTATGCCACCAGGTCTCCCACCCTCACAGGCCCCCCAAACCACAGTGTTGGAAAGGAAACTGAAGGTATGGTACACAAACGCTGATGGAATAACAAATAAGTGGGAGGAGTGGCATGAAAGAGTCAAAGAAGCATCACCGGACATCATAGCTCTCACAGAAACCAAGCTTACAGGTATGATAACAGATGCCATCTTTCCAACGGGATACCAAATCCTGAGGAAAGACAGAGGGAACAGGGGGGGTGGAGGAGTGGCGTTGCTGATCAAAAATCGCTGGAATTTTGATGAGCTGGAGAGAGGAGACAGCGGAGAAGAAAGTGATTACATAGTGGGAACACTTCACTCTGGAGGTCCCAAGGTGGTAATAGCAGTGATGTATAACCCACCACAGAGCAGCAGGAGGCCAAGGCAAGAGTACGACGAGAGCAATAGAGTGATGGTTGACACACTGGCTAGAGTGGCCAGAAGAGCTCATGCATGCAGGGCAAAGCTCCTGATCATGGGTGACTTTAACCACAAGGAGATCGATTGGGAGAACTTGGACCCACATGGGGTCCAAGATACATGGAGGGCTAAGATGATGGAGGTGGTACTGGAAAACTTCATGTGCCAACACGTAAGGGACACTACAAGAGAGAGAGGAGAGGATGAACCAGCAAGGCTGGACTTAGTGTTCACCTTGAGTAGTGCAGATATCGAGGACATCACATATGAAAGACCCCTTGGGGCCAGTGACCATGTGGTTTTAAGCTTCGAATACACAGTAGAGCTACAAGTGGAGGGAGAAGCAGGAAGGCCAGGACGAATGAAGCCAAACTACAAGAAAGGGGACTACACAGGAATGAGGAACTACCTGAACGGGGTTCAGTGGGACAGAGAACTGGCAGGGAAGCCAGTTAATGAGATGATGGAATATGTAGCAACAAAATGCAAGGAGGCTGAGGAGAGGTTTGTACCCAAGGGTAACAGGATTAATGAAAAAGCCAGGATGAGCCCATGGTTTACCCAAAGGTGCAGGGAGGCAAAAACCAAGTGTGCTAGGGAATGGAAGAAATATAGAAGGCAAAGGACCCAGGAGAATAAGGAGAACAGTCGTAGAGCCAGAAACGAATATGCACAGATAAGAAGGGAGGCCCAAAGACAATATGAAAATGACATAGCAGCGAAAGCCAAATCTGACCCGAAACTGTTGTACAGCCACATCAGGAGGAAAACAACAGTCAAGGACCAGGTAATCAGGCTAAGGAAGGAAGGAGGAGAGACAACAAGAAATGACTGTGAAGTATGTGAAGAACTCAACAAGAGATTCAAAGAAGTGTTCACAGAGGAGACAGAAGGGACTCCAGAAAGACGGAGAGGTGGGGCACACCACCAAGTGCTGGACACAGTGCACACAACCGAGGAAGAAGTGAAGAGGCTTCTGAGTGAGCTAGATACCTCAAAGGCAATGGGGCCAGATAACATCTCCCCATGGGTATTGAGAGAGGGAGCAGAGGCGCTATGTGTACCCCTAACAACAATATTCAATACATCTATCGAAACAGGGAGATTGCCTGAGGCATGGAAGACAGCAAATGTAGTCCCAATCTTTAAAAAAGGAGACAGACATGAAGCATTAAACTACAGACCAGTGTCACTGACATGTATAGTATGCAAAATCATGGAGAAGATTATCAGGAGAAGAGTGGTGGAACACCTAGAAAGGAATGATCTCATCAACAGCAGCCAACATGGTTTCAGGGACGGGAAATCCTGTCACAAACCTACTGGAGTTCTATGACATGGTGACAGCAGTAAGACAAGAGAGAGAGAGGGGTGGGTGGATTGCATTTTCTTGGACTGCAAGAAGGCGTTTGACACAGTTCCACACAAGAGATTGGTGCAAAAACTGGAGGACCAAGCAGGGATAACAGGGAAGGCACTACAATGGATCAGGGAATACTTGTCAGGAAGACAGCTGCGAGTCATGGTACGTGGCGAGGTGTCAGAGTGGGCACCTGTGACCAGCGGGGTCCCGCAGGGGTCAGTCCTAGGACCAGTGCTGTTTCTGGTATTTGTGAACGACATGACGGAAGGAATAGACTCTGAGGTGTCCCTGTTTGCAGATGACGTGAAGTTGATCAGAAGAATTCACTCGATCGAAGACCAGGCAGAACTACAAAGGGATCTGGACAGGCTGCAGACCTGGTCCAGCAATTGGCTCCTGGAGTTCAATCCCACCAAGTGCAAAGTCATGGAGATTGGGGAATGGCAAAGAAGGCCGCAGACGGAGTACAGTCTAGGGGGTCAGAGACTACAAACCTCACTCAAGGAAAAAGATCTTGGGGTGAGTATAACACCAGGCACATCTCCTGAAGCGCACATCAACCAAATAACTGCTGCAGCATATGGGCGCCTAGCAAACCTCAGAACAGCATTCCGACATCTTAATAAGGAATCATTCAGGACCCTGTACACCGTGTACGTTAGACCCATATTGGAGTATGCGGCACCAGTTTGGAACCCACACCTAGCCAAGCACGTGAAGAAACTAGAGAAAGTGCAAAGGTTTGCAACAAGACTAGTCCCAGAGCTAAGAGGTATGTCCTACGAGGAGAGGTTAAGGGAAATCAACCTGACGACACTGGAGGACAGGAGAGATAGGGGGGACATGATAACGACATACAAAATACTGAGAGGAATTGACAAGGTGGACAAAGACAGGATGTTCCAGAGATTGGACACAGTAACAAGGGGACACAGTTGGAAGCTGAAGACACAGATGAATCACAGGGATGTTAGGAAGTATTTCTTCAGCCACAGAGTAGTCAGTAAGTGGAATAGTTTGGGAAGCGATGTAGTGGAGGCAGGATCCATACATAGCTTTAAGCAGAGGTATGATAAACCTCACGGCTCAGGGAGAGTGACCTAGTAGCGATCAGTGAAGAGGCGGGGCCAGGAGCTCGGACTCGACCCCCGCAACCTCAACTAGGTGAGTACAACTAGGTGAGTAGGTGAGTACACACACACACACACACACATTATATATATATATATATATAGATATATATATATATATATATATATATATATATATCTATATATATCGTGCCGAATAAGTAAAATTTTGATTTTGGCTTAAATAGTAACGCTCTTCTTGCTGAATAAGGCAAGCAAAAATTTGTGTATGTAATAATTTCGCAGAAGTTATTTCATTGTGCCTGTTTATTATTAAATTATTGTAAACTTATCTAAAATATATTTAGTTGGATTAGGATAAATTAAATTACGCTTGTTATAATAAGGTTAGGCAAATTTTTTTTTTTTTTTTGTACAAAATTATTAATTTTTACAGTAACATAAATGAAAAAATAATATATCTTTAAACGTATAAGAGAAATTTTAGAATGTTTTAATTTTAAATGAGTTCTTGCTAATTGACCAGCTTTACCTATTCGGTACACACACAAATACATACACAGATATCGCAGCCAGCAGGATTCGAATCCAGGTTCATCACTGTCCACGAGTGTGGCTCAGCTCCCATTGTGATGCCTTAAACCAATTAGCTACAGAAGCCTTAAAAAGCTAGGTAGCCTGATTACCAAGGCATGTTCCTTCCTAACGCCAGGCGCACCAAGTATGGTATTCAAGCATTTCATGATGGAGGGCAATAAGACCTACGTAGCTGGCAAACTTTAAGTGTTTCACGGTCAACGGCGCATCACAAATTATAGACGGGATGGGGGCAGGAGCACCTATGAACAAGTTCTCGATCCTCAGTCGACAGAGATTCGTCTCAAAGTGACGATTCTTGTTGGAGGAGGAGGAGGACCACACACCCACGTCATGACGAACCCCGTAAAACTTTCTTCTAGTCTGTATGACCCTCCGGGTCTGCTGCTTCACAATAACGTACCTGTAGATATGACTAATGAAGTCACTTGGAGGTATAAGTTTACTGTAGAGTGGGCTTGCTACAACAGTCTTTGCCTCGACATCCGCCCCTTCATTTCCCGGACACCAACATGCCCTGAGCGTTAAGGCTCGCCAACCACCCCTGGATGCTTTGAACCCCAGGATGGACAGAAACAATGTATTTAAACAGCAAAGTTTCATTACTTACATAAAAAAAAGTTTCCCCATGTACATTAAACACAAAACCCACCACGTACATAACCCATGAAGTTTCCCCATGAACATCTACCATAGAATCCACACGTACATAAACCCCAAACTTCCACTAGGTACATTTACAACAAAATCCCCTCATGCACATAAAGTCAAACCGCTGGTAACAATACCAATAAAATTTGATATAAAAAGAATTTTTCATCAAAAACAACAAGAGCTTTGACAGGAATTACTATATAAAAGTGCCAATGGCACACTCGTCCGCTTGATAAAATATTTGACAAAAAATAAAATCTCTCATAAAACGGCAATCATTGTGATGCTGCTAATAATAATAATGAAGAAATTACATTGCCCAGTGTGTGTGTGTGTGTGTGTGTGTGTGTACTCACCTAATTGTGGTTGCAGGGGTCGAGACTCAGCTCCTGGCCCCGCCTCTTCACTGATCGCTACTGGATCCTCTCTCTCTCTGCTTCCTGAGCTTTGTCATACCTCTTCTTAAAACTGTGTATGGTTCCTGCCTCCACTACTTCACTTGCTAGGCTATTCCACTTGCTGACAACTCTATGACTGAAGAAATACTTCCTAACGTCCCTGTGACTCGTCTGAGTCTTCAGCTTCCAGTTGTGACCCCTTGTCCCTGTGTCCCCTCTCTGGAACATCCTATCTCTGTCCACCTTGTCTATTCCCCGCAGTATCTTGTATGTCGTTATCATGTCTCCCCTGACCCTTCTGTCCTCCAGTGTCGTCAGTCCGATTTCCCTTAACCTTTCCTCGTACGACATTCCCTTGAGCTCTGGGACTAGCCTTGTTGCAAACCTTTGTACTTTCTCTAACTTCTTGACGTGCTTGACCAGGTGTGGGTTCCAGACTGGTGCTGCATACTCCAGTATGGGCCTAACATACACAGTATACAGTGTCTTGAACGATTCCTTATTAAGGTATCGGAACGCTATTCTCAGGTTTGCCAGGCGCCCGTATGCTGCAGCGGTTATTTGGTTGATGTGTGCCTCCGGTGATGTGCTCGGTGTTATGGTCACCCCAAGGTCTTTCTCCCTGAGTGAGGTCTGTAGTCTTTGTCCACCTAGCCTATACTTTGTCTGCGGTCTTCTTTGCCCCTCCCCAATCTTCATGACTTTGCATTTGGCTGGATTGAATTCGAGAAGCCAGTTACTGGACCACATGTCCAGCCTCTCCAGGTCTCTTTGCAGTCCTGCCTCATCCTCGTCCGATTTAATTCTTCTCATCAACTTCACGTCATCTGCGAACAGGGACACTTCAGAGTCTATTCCTTCCATCATGTCGTTCACATATATCAAAAATAGCACTGGTCCTAGAACTAACCCCTGTGGGACCCCGCTCGTAACAGGCGCCCACTGTGATACCTCTTCACGTACCATGACTCGTTGTTGCCTCCCTGTCAGGTATTCCCTTATCCATTGCAGTGCCCTTCCTTTTACGTGTGCCTGATCCTCCAGCTTCTGCACTAATCTCTTGTGGGGAACTGTGTCAAAGGCCTTCCTGCAGTCTAGGAAAACGCAATCTACCCAACCCTCTCTCTCGTGTCTTACTTCTGTTACCTTGTCATAAAACTCCAGGAGATTTGTGATACAAGATTTGCCTTCCATGAGCCCATGCTGGTTTTCATTTATAATCTTGTTCCTTTCCAGGTGTTCGACCACTCTCCTCCTGATAATCTTCTCCATGACTTTGCACACAATACATGTCAGAGACACAGGTCTGTAGTTTAGTGCCTCGTTTCTGTTTCCTTTCTTAAATATGGGGACTACATTAGCTGTCTTCCATTTCTCAGGTAGTTGCCCAGTTTCAAGGGATGTGTTGAAGATTGTGGTTAGGGGCATGCACAAGATCTCTGCTCCTTCTCTAAGGACCCATGGGGAGATGTTGTCCGGTCCCATCGCCTTTGAGGTGTCAAGGTCACTTAAGAGCTTCTTCACCTCCTCCTCAGTTGTTCGTATGTCATCCAACACTTGTTGGTATATTCCCTCTTGATGTTCCCTTCTGTGCTGTCTTCCCACAGCCCTTCCTGTCTCTACTGTAAAAACTTCCTTAAATCTGTTCAGCTCCTCACATACCTCCTGATCATTTCTTGTGAGTTCTCCACCTTCTGTCCTTAATCTGATCACCTGGTCTTTGACTGTTGTCTTCCTCCTGATGTGGCTATACAACAGTTTCGGATCAGTCTTGATTCTCGATGCTATGTCATTTTCATACTGTCGCTGGGCCTCCCTCCTTACCTGTGCGTATTCATTCCTGGCTCTGCGACTGATCTCCCTATTTTCGTGTGTTCTCTGCCTTCTGTACTTTTTCCATTCTCTATTGCACTTTGTTTTTTGCCTCCTTACACCGTCGGGTAAACCAGGGGCTTGTTCTGGTCTTCCCGTTGTTACTGTTGCCCTTGGGAATGAACCTTTCCACTGCCTCCTTGCACTTTGTTGCTACATATTCCATCATTTCATTTACTGGCTTTCCTGCCAGTTCTCTGTCCCACTGGACCTCCCGCAGGAAGTTCTTCAACCCTATGTAGTCCCCTCTTTTATAGTCAGGCTTTTCCCATTCTACTCCTGTTATTCTCTCCACTTGCAGCTCTACTATGTATTCAAAGCACAGAACCACGTGGTCGCTAGCTCCTAGGGGACTCTCATACTTGATGTCCTCAATGTCTGAGCTGCCCAGGGTGAACACAAGGTCCAATCTTGCTGGTTCATCCTCCCCTCTCACTCTGGTAGTGTCCTTAACATGTTGGTGCATGAGGTTTTCCAGCACCACGTCCAACATCCTGGCTCTCCATGTTTCGGGACCCCCATGTGGCTCCAGGTTTTCCCAGTCAATCTCCCTGTGGTTGAAATCCCCCATAACCAGCAACTTTGCTCTGCTGGAGTGAGCTCTTCTTGCCACCTCAGCAAGTGTGTCCACCATTGCTCTGTTACTCTCTTCATATTCCTCTCTTGGCCTCCTGCAGTTCTGTGGTGGATTATATGTGTGTGTGTATGTGTGTGTGTGTGTGTGTGTGTGTGTGTGTGTGTGTGTGTGTATGTGTGTGTGTATGTGTGTGTGTGTGTGTGTGTGTGTGTGTGTGTGTGTGTGTGTGTGTGTGTGTGTGTGTATGTGTGTGTGTGTGTGTATGTGTGTATGTGTGTGTGTGTGTGTGTGTGTGTGTGTGTGTGTGTGTGTGTGTGTGTGTGTGTGTGTGTGTGTGTCCTGTCTGTCTGCCTGTCTGTCTGTCTGTCTGTTTGTCTGTCTGTCTGTCTGTGTACTCACCTAGTTGTGAGTGCAGGGGTCGAGTCACAGCTCCTGGCCCCGCCTCTTCACTGGCCGCTACTAGGTCACTCTTCCTGTTCCATGAGTTTTATCATACCTCTTCTTAAAACTATGTATGAATCTTGCCTCCACTACATCAGTTCCCAGACTATTCCACTTCCTGACAACTCTGTGACTGAAGAAATGCTTCCTAACATCCCTGTGATTCATCTAAGTCTTCAGCTTCCAACTGTGACCCCTTGTTGCTGTATCCCATCTCTGGAACATCCTGTCTCTGTCCACCTTGTCGATTCCTCTCAGTATTTTATATGTCGTTATCATATACCCCCCTATCTCTCCTGTCTTCCAGGTCGTCAGGTCGATTTCTTTTAACCTCTCCCCTTAGCTCTGGGACTAATCTTAAATGCTTGGCTAGATGTGGGTTCCAAACTGGTGCTGCATACTCCAACATGGGCCTAACGTACACAGAGTACAGGGTCCTGAACGATTCCTTATTAAGATGTTGGAATGCTGTTCTTAGGTTTGCTAGGCACCCGTATGCTGCAGCAGTTATTTGGTTGATGTGTGCCTCCGACGATGTGCCCGGTGTTATACTCGCCCCAAGATCCTTTTCCTTGAGTGAGGTTTATAGTGTCTGGCCCCCTACATTGTGCTCTGTCTGCAGTCTTCTTTGCCTTTCCCAATCTTCATGACTTTACATTTGGTGGGGTTGAACTCCAGGAGCCAGTTGCTGGACCATGCCTGCAGCCTGTCCAGATCCCTTTGAAGTTATGCCTGGTCCTCGCCCGGTTGAATTCTTCTCATCAACTTCACATCATCTGCAAACAGGAACACTTCGGAGTCTATTTCTCCCGTCATGTCGTTCATGAATACCAGAAACAGCACCAGTCCTAAGACTGACCCCTGTGGAACCCCACTCGTTACAGGTGCCCACTCTGACACCTCGCCACGCACCATGACTCGCTGTTGTCTTCCTGACAGGTATTCCCTGATCCACTGTAGTGCCTTCCCTGTTATCTCTGTCTGGTTCTCCAGCTTTTGCACTAATCTCTTGTGTGGAACTTTATCAAACGCCTTCTTACAGTTCAAGAAAATGCAGTCTACCCACCCCTCTCTCTCTCTTGTCTTACTGCTGTCACCCTATCATAGAAGTCCAGTAGGTTTGTGACACAGGATTTCCCATCCCTGAACCCATGTTGGCTGTTGTTGATAAGCTCGTTCCTTTCTAGGAGCTCCACCACTCTTCTGACAATCTTCTCCATGGTTTGTAGTTTAATGCTTCATGTTTGTCTCCTTTTTTAAAAATTGGAACTATATTTATTCTCTTCCATACCTTAGGTAGTCGCCCTGTTTCGATAGATGTATTGAAGATTGTTGTTAGTGGTACACATAGTGCCTCTGCTCCCTCTCTCGGGACCCATGGCGAGATGTTATCCGGCCCCATCGTCTTTGAGGTATCTAGCTTGCTTAGCAGCCTCTTCACTTCTTCCTATGTATTGTATCCAACACTTGATGGTGAATCTCACCTCTCAGTCCCTCTGGAGTCCCTTCTGTCTCCACTGTGAACACTTCTTTGAATCTCATGTTGAGCTCCTCACATAGTTCGTGGTCGTTTCTTGTGATCTTCCCTCCTTCCTTCCTCAGCCTGATTACCTGGTCCTTAAATGTTTTCCTCCTGATGTGGCTGTACAACAGCTTTGGGTCAGATTTGGCGTATGCTGCTATGTCATTTTCGTATTGCCGTTGGGCCTTCCTTCTTACATGTGCTTATTCATATCTGGCTCTAAGATTGCTCTCTTTATTCTCCTGGGTCCTTTGCCTTCTATACTTCTTCCATTCTCTAGCACACATGGTTTTGGCCTCCCTACACCTTTGAGTGCACCAAAGGCTCATCCTGGCTTTCTCGTTATTTGTGTTACCCTTCAGTACAAACCTCTCCTCAGCTTCCTAGGTTATTGTTGCCACATATTCCATCATCTTCTTTACTGACTTCCCTGCCAGTTCTCTGTCCCACTTAACTCCATGAAGAAAATATTTCATGCCTGCATAGTCCCCCTTCCCTTGTAGTTTGGCTTCATTCGTCCTGCCCTTCCTGCTTCCCTCTCCACTTACAACTCTATTATGTATTCGAAGCTCAGAACCACATGATCACTGGCCCTGAGGGGTCTTTCATATGTGATTTCCTCAATATCTGCACTACTCAGGGTGAGTACTAAGTCCAGTCATGGTGATTAATCCTCTCCTCACTCTCTAGTAGTGTCCCTTAAGTGTTTGGACATAAGATTTCCAGTACCACCTCCATCATCTTAGCTCTCCACGTTTTCAGGCCCCCATGTGGCTCCAGGTTCTCCCAGTCGATTTTCTTGTGGTTGAAGTCTTATGAGCCCTTCCGGCCACTTCCACCAGTGTCCACCATAGCTCTATTGCTCTCATCACACTCTTGCTTTGGCCTCCTGCTGTTCTGTGGTGGGTTATACATCACTGAAATTACCTCCTTGGGACTGCCAGACTGAAGTGTTCCTATTATGTAATCTTGTTTTTCCTCTGTCTCCCCTCTCCAGCTCATCAAAATCCCATTGGTTTTTGATGAGCAGTGCCGCACCTCCACCCCCTCTGTTCCCTCTGTCTTTCCTCAGGATCTGATATCCCATTGCAAAGATGGTATCTGTTATCATTCCTGTTATCATTCCGATGATGCCTCTTTCACTCTTTCGTGCCACTCTTCCCACTTATTCATTATTCCATCAGCACTGGTGTACCATACCTTCAGTGTCCTCTCCAGCACTGTAAGTGTGGACTGTGGTTGGTGTTGGGTGGGTGTGTGTGTGTGTGTGTTTGTGTGTGTGTGTGTGTGTGTGTGTGTGTGTGTGTGTGTGTGTGTCTGTGTGTCTGTGTGTCTGTGTGTGTATGCGTATGTTTGAGTGGAAGGGTTTTAAGGGGGAGCGAGATGAGGAGAGGAAGGGTGTGTGTGTGTGTGTAAGTTTTAACGATAACCATAGTGTCAAACGTTGTGTTCAATGATAACCATAGCATCACACACGTTGTGTTCAGTCATAGCTTCACACACGTTGAGTTCAGTCATAGCTTCACACACGTTGAGTTCAGTCATAGCTTCACACACGTTGTGTTCAGTCATAGCTTCACACACGTTGTGTTCAGTCATAGCTTCACACACGTTGTGTTCAGTCATAGCATCACACACGTTGTGTTCAGTCATAGCATCACACACGTTGTGTTCAGTCATAGCTTCACACACGTTGTGTTCAGTCATAGCTTCACACACGTTGTGTTCAGTCATAGCTTCACACACGTTGTGTTCAGTCATAGCTTCACACACGTTGTGTTCAGTCATAGCATCACACACGTTGTGTTCAGTCATAGCTTCACACACGTTGTGTTCAGTCATAGCTTCACACACGTTGTGTTCAGTCATAGCTTCACACACGTTGTGTTCAGTCATAGCTTCACACACGTTGTGTTCAGTCATAGCATCACACACGTTGTGTTCAGTCATAGCTTCACACACGTTGTGTTCAGTCATAGCTTCACACACGTTGTGTTCAGTCATAGCTTCACACACGTTGTGTTCAGTCATAGCATCACACACGTTGTGTTCAGTCATAGCATCACACACGTTGTGTTCAGTCATAGCTTCACACACGTTGTGTTCAGTCATAGCTTCACACACGTTGTGTTCAGTCATAGCGTCACACACGTTGTGTTCAGTCATAGCATCACACACGTTGTGTTCAGTCATAGCTTCACACACGTTGTGTTCAGTCATAGCGTCACACACGTTGTGTTCAGTCATAGCTTCACGCACGTTGTGTTCAGTCATAGCGTCACACACGTTGTGTTCAGTCATAGCGTCACACACGTTGTGTTCAATCATAGCTTCACACACGTTGTGTTCAGTCATAGCGTCACACACGTTGTGTTCAATCATAGCTTCACACACGTTGTGTTCAGTCATAGCGTCACACACGTTGTGTTCAGTCATAGCTTCACGCACGTTGTGTTCAGTCATAGCGTCACACACGTTGTGTTCAGTCATAGCGTCACACACGTTGTGTTCAATCATAGCTTCACACACGTTGTGTTCAGTCATAGCGTCACACACGTTGTGTTCAATCATAGCTTCACACACGTTGTGTTCAGTCATAGCGTCACACACGTTGTGTTCAGTCATAGCTTCACACACGTTGTGTTCAGTCATAGCTTCACACACGTTGTGTTCAGTCACAGCTTCACACACGTTGTGTTCAGTCACAGCGTCACACACGTTGTGTTCAGTCATAGCTTCACACACGTTGTGTTCAGTCATAGCTTCACACACGTTGTGTTCAGTCATAGCATCACACACGTTGTGTTCAGTCATAGCTTCACACACGTTGTGTTCAGTCATAGCTTCACACACGTTGTGTTCAGTCATAGCGTCACACACGTTGTGTTCAGTCATAGCTTCACACACGTTGTGTTCAGTCATAGCTTCACACACGTTGTGTTCAGTCACAGCTTCACACACGTTGTGTTCAGTCACAGCGTCACACACGTTGTGTTCAGTCATAGCTTCACACACGTTGTGTTCAGTCATAGCATCACACACGTTGTGTTCAGTCATAGCTTCACACACGTTGTGTTCAGTCATAGCTTCACACACGTTGTGTTCAGTCATAGCTTCACACACGTTGCGTTCAGTCATAGCGTCACACACGTTGTGTTCAGTCATAGCTTCACACACGTTGTGTTCAGTCATAGCGTCACACACGTTGTGTTCAGTCATAGCTTCACACACGTTGTGTTCAGTCAGAGCGTCACACACGTTGTGTTCAGTCAGAGCGTCACACACGTTGTGTTCAGTCACAGCTTCACACACGTTTTGTTCAGTCATAGCTTCACACACGTTGTGTTCAGTCATAGCTTCACACACGTTGTGTTCAACCACAGCGTCACACACGTTGTGTTCAGTCATAGCTTCACACACGTTGTGTTCAGTCATAGCTTCACACACGTTGTGTTCAGTCATAGCTTCACACACGTTGTGTTCAGTCATAGCGTCACACATGTTGTGTTCAGTCATAGGGTCACACACGTTGTGTTCAATCATAGCTTCACACACGTTGTGTTCAGTCATAGCTTCACACACGTTGTGTTCAGTCATAGCTTCACACACGTTGTGTTCAGTCATAGCGTCACACATGTTGTGTTCAGTCATAGCGTCACACACGTTGTGTTCAACCACAGCGTCACACACGTTGTGTTCAACCACAGCGTCACACACGTTGTGTTCAACCACAGCGTCACACACGTTGTGTTTAGTCATAGCGTCACACACGCGTTTAGTCATAGCATCACACACGTTGTGTTCAACCAGAGCGTCACACACGTTGTGTTCAGTCATAGCGTCACACACGTTGTGTTCAACCACAGCGTCACACACGTTGTGTTCAACCACAGCGTCACACACGTTGTGTTCAACCACAGCGTCACACACGTGTTCAACCACAGCGTCACACACGTGTTCAACCACAGCGTCACACGTGTTCAACCACAGCGTCACACACGTGTTCAAACACAGCGTCACACACGTGTTCAAACACAGCGTCACACACGTATTTAACCACAGCGTCACACACGTGTTCAACCACAGCGTCACACACGTGGTCAACCACAGCGTCACACACGTGTTCAACCACAGCGTCACACACGTGTTCAACCACAGCGTCACACACGTGTTCAACCACAGCGTCACACACGTGTTCAACCACAACGTCACACACGTGTTCAACCACAGCGTCACACACGTGTTCAACCACAGCGTCACACACGTGTTCAACCACAGCGTCACACACGTGTTCAACCACAGCGTCACACACGTGTTCAACCACAGCGTCACACACGTGTTCAACCACAGCGCCACACACGTGTTCAACCACAGCGCCACACACGTGTTCAACCCCAGCGTCACACACGTGTTCAACCACAGCGTCACACACGTGTTCAACCACAGCGTCACACACGTGTTCAACCACAGCGTCACACACGTGTTCAACCACAGCGTCACACACGTGTTCAACCACAGCGTCACAAACGTGTTCAACCACAGCGTCACACACGTGTTCAACCACAGCGTCACACACGTGTTCAACCACAGCGTCACACACGTGTTCAACCACAGCGTCACACACGTGTTCAACCACAGCGTCACACACGTGTTCAACCACAGCGTCACACACGTGTTCAACCACAACGTCACACACGTGTTCAACCACAGCGTCACACACGTGTTCAACCACAGCGTCACACACGTGTTCAACCACAGCGTCACACACGTGTTCAACCACAGCGTCACACACGTGTTCAACCACAACGTCACACACGTGTTCAACCACAGCGTCACACACGTGTTCAACCACAGCGTCACACACGTGTTCAACCACAGCCAAACAGGAAAAAGCTTCATTAGCACAACTGACAAGATGCGCTAATTTGTTTTCAAAATCATACATATGAAATAAAATAGAAAAAAAAATTATCGGCTTTTCGCCATATGTTTTTTTTACCTCATATCAAAGGTTTTAGCGCTCCTCTCTTCCCAAGATTTCAGTGCTCCTCTCTTCCCAAGGTTTCAGTGCTCCTCTCTCCCCAAGGTTTCAGTGCTCCTCTCTCCCCAAGGTTTCAGTGCTCCTCTCTCCCCAAGGTTTCAGTGCTCCTCTCTCCCCAAGGTTTCAGTGCCCCAAAGTTTCAAGTTCTTTCAAATTACCTATTCCTCAAGAAAAATATGACTACGGCTGCATTCTTGAAGACGGTTGTTATTGTTGTAGACAGTTTCCTCTTTGTCAACTTTCCTAACACTGCCTCCATCTATCAATCGTTGAAAACTTTAAAACACGTATACTGTGCGTGTAAACTAAGGAAAACCCAACTGGAGATGGAACTGGAACTACTATTGCAGCAGCAGTACCAGCAGCAGCAGTACCAGCAGCAGCAGTACCAGCAGCACCAGTACCAGCAGCACCAGAACCACTAGTACCAGCATCAATACTAGCATCAGCAGTACCAACAACAGCACCAGCAGCAGCACCAGCAGCACCAGCAGTACCAACAGCAGTACCAGCAGCACCCAGTACCAGCAGCACCCACTACCAGCAGCAGCTGCAGCAGCTTATGACTTTTCCGGAGCACTTTGACCGCGAAGGTCACTCGACAAGAGTTTAATTACCAGGTCCACCGTCGGTACTTTGGGTCTTCCTGGAGAACCTCCCGGCAAGCATAACATACAGGGGAAAGCGCTAAGCCCGCTGGGGTAATACAGCGCCTTCGAGATGGGAGGCAATCAGATTTGATCCAATTCCACTGATCAAGACTCCCTCACCAGCATCAAGGGACTCCCTTTAAGGGGTTACTCGTATAGATTATGATAGCCATGTATTTTTTAAATTTATGTGACACTAAAGTCTCCCTGCACGGGAAGGCCTGGTCTGGGATCGGGTCGCAGGAACAGTAATCCCCGAAAGTGTCTCAAGGTAACCACACAAAAATCAATCGTTCTGTGCTTCACACACGCCAAACTCCACTCTCACATTTAACTGTGGACAAAGGCCGTTTTAATGGTGTAAGCTGCAGTCATTCGACAGCAAGTGGAAGCTTTTCATTCAGGCCCTGGTAGCCGCTCTTACAGCATCACAATACAGATCTTAACACTGCCGGGATTTAGGTGATTTATATTAAAGGCTTCCACTTCCTGCCAAATGACTGGTGCTTATCCAATAGAATTTACTAGACCAGAGTGAAATGTGGTGGTCAGGTTTAGGACACAACCAGGTTACCTGTAGACGGTTTCCAGGATCCCTACCACGGCGGCCCTATCTCAGACCCTGGCATTTTGGTTGCTGGCTTGATCTGCCAAGCTGATGGTTAACACCATCAAGCTTGATGGTTACCTCACGGAAGAATTTGGAAATAAAAAGATCGGAGCACAAGACAAACCCAAACCACTCAATAGAACGTAAGCTGAATATGACGAACCTGTAAGTGATACTGTTAAAAAATCTCATGTTCAAGGAGCACAACGTTATTATCATAACTGCAAGGAAAATGATAGGTTGGATAACTAGAACCTTCATCAGAAGAGATGCCAATCCACTGATAATACTCTTCAGGTCACTCGTTCTCTCTAGGCTGTACTAAGACCTACTTTAAGGTAGACGAAATTTCTTAACTGGAATAAGATAATCACAGCTCGTGTAAACTCAGTCAAGCACCTAAATAACGGGGAGCACTTCAAATCCCTAAAACTGAACAACTTTGAATGTAGACGAGAAAGATGCATCATAGTCTGTACATGGAAGAAGCTGGAAGAAAAGATCCTAAACCTACGCACTGAAATTACTACTTATGAGCACAAGAGGCTTGGCATAAGGTGCAGGATACCTCCAATGAAAAGCACAGAACTCAATAAGTGATAAGGGACTGCGACTCATCAACACCCTTCATGCATGAAGGGCATGACCAACAAATCCATAGCTGTCTTTAAGTGAGGCATAAGCATTTTGATGAATCAGGCCAGCAACCAGGAGGCCTGGTCTGGGACCGGACCGTGGGAGTGGTGACCTCCAGAAGTCACTTCAGGTATGCCGAGCCACTTTCTTTCACATGGAACGATTTCAGTGTGCAGATTTGTGATCAATCCCTCTTAGAATATTCTAGGTGTAAATGACGATGTAAACCTCTAGCCTATGTTCAAAGAGTACAGATCGAGAGACTACAAGTATCCCCAGTGGTTACGTGCTCGACTGAGTTTATCCGGGTAGTGAAGCTCTTTCGTACATTCTACAAAGAGTATTACTAGTGTACAACAATAGTCCAGCCTGGAGAGAACAAGCTACTTAAAGAGTACCATCGGTGGCTTGGTATCACTTGTTCTGAAGATTGTGGTTATCCTGAGTACGATTTTCTTTGTACTATAACTGTGGTAACATTTTTATGGTCCTTGATAATATCATGCGTAAATCTCTCACATTAAACTTCCGCTTTCTTGAGTGAATGATGCTTTATACTCCATTCCATTTTTTGTCAATTTTTACATAAATAACTGAAATTTGTCCTCACTGACTTGGAGGTTTGTTGTTTCCTCAATGGATACAGATTCTTGTATCGTGTGATAAGGATTATACGGTGCTATGATGCATGTTTCTGTATCTGTCGGATACGAGAATGAGAGATAGAAGTGGTACAAGTACTATACCTTTGGAAACACCTATTTTAGGTGGCACTTCTGATTTATCTTTGTTCACTATTACTACTTCAGCTATATTTATCAGGAAGTTAAATATACATTTGTTCACTTTTCAGTTATTCCTTTTCAATGCATTTTGTGTGATACTACGCAATATCTGTGCAAGTTACATCTTTATTCTGCTCGTCTTCTAATCATCAAGGACGTTGTTGCAATGGTCCAGCAATTGCGAGAGGCAAGAGTGACTTGCTCTAAATCCACATTGTGGGTTCTGCTATTACTTCTTAGAGCTCAAAGAATTTGAAAATGTTGGACGTGAAAGCTTTTGGTCTATTTTTTTTTCTCTTCTTTACTGCCACCTTTGTGAAGAGGAGCCATGTTATCTGTGGGAGGACTCCTGTGGCCAGACTCCTTCTCCATAGAACAATTAAGAAATGGGATTGTAGTTCTTTGCAATTCTTGATGACTATGACTTTCCGAAAATCTGGACAAGAGGCATACTATCAATGGCTTCTTCAACGTACAATGGGTTAGGGCTATGTCAGAAATTAAGATGATATCGGCAGTGTCTTGAGACTTATCCAAGAAAAGCTCATTTTTATTATTAATATTTCGACTGATTTATTACTCATTAAACACAGTAATACTGTGACTTCAATATTTCAGTCATTTCTTCGTTGTCATCAGTTCACGTTCAGTACATAATGGTTTATTTCCCCCCTAGATTTTGTATAGATATTTTGGATATTTTTTTCAATTTCATTAATGGCTTTTTTTGCTCATAATTCCTTCTTTTTCCTTAATGTTAAGTATCTGGAACATTCTTCTAGTGCCACTGAGTTTATCCTCTCGAGAGACTGGATCAGATCCATGTTACGTACACATTTCGCCAAAGTTTTGATATATTTGATTCCAGTTAATGTTTTTATTGTTGAGACTGAGTTTTTTTAATGTATTCTCATGGCTGATTTTGAGAACGCAGGTCTGAACTTCAGTTAGGTTGTATTCTGAGTGTACTGTATGCCACCACATTGTGTTCCGTACCAGATCGTCATTGTTTGTGAATATACGCGAAGAGTATTTTCGTTTCTGATCGATTTTGCTATTTACTAACTTAAAGGGTATATATATATTAGTCATAAGAATTCCATTGTATGAGACTTTGCTCCTGAATGGGCTCCTGCAATATTCTCTTCCATTACGGTATATGAACCATTCTTACATTTTAGGCGTCTTCAATTGAATACACTAATTTTTTTATTAGCACATTGGTCGTTTCCCACCAAGACAGGGAGACCCGAAAAAGAAGAAACACTTTCATCATCATTCACTCCATCACTGTCTTGCCAGAGACACGCCTACACTAGTTATAAAACTGCAACATTAACACCCCTCCTTCAGAGTGCAGGCACTGCACTTCCCACCTCCAGGACTCAAGTCCGGCCTGCTGGTTTCCCTGAATCCCTTTACAAATGTTACCTTGCTCACACTCCAACAGCACGTCAAGACATAAAAACCATTTGTTTTTCACTCGCTCCTAGCACTCTCACGCATGCTTGCACACAAAACCTCCTTCATCCCCTCCCTCCAACCTTTCCTAGGCCGACCCCTACCCTGCCTTTCTTCCACTACACAATTTATACGCTCTCCAATTCTTTCTAGTTCGTTCCACCCTCTCTAAATGTCCGAACCACCTCAACCCCTCCTCAGCCCCCTTGCTAATACTTTTAGTAACCCTGCACCTCCTCCTAATTTCAACACTAAGGATTCTCTGCATTATATTCACACCACACACTGCTCTCAGATATGACATCCCCACTGCCTCCAGCCTCCCTGTTGCAACATTCACTACCCATGCTTCACACCCATATAAGAGCGTTGGTATAACTCTACTTTCATACATTCCCCTCTTTGCTTCCATGGATAACGTTCTTTGTTTCCACAGACTCAGTGTACCACTCACCTTTTCCCCATTATCAATTCTATTATTCACGTCGTCTTTCATAAACCCATCTGCTGAGAAGTCCACTCCTAAATATCTGACTACATTCACTTCCTCCATACTCCCTCCCTCCATTTTGATATCCAATCTTTCATTACCTAAATTTATCCTCATCACCCCTTACTCTTTCCTATGTTCACTTTTAATTTAATTCTTTTACATACCCTACCAAACTTATCCACCAACCTCTACAACTTCTCTTCAGAATCTCCCAGAAGCACAGTGTCATCAGCAAAGAGCAGCTGTGACAATTCCCACTTTGTGTTAGATTCTCTCTCTTTTAACCCCACGCCTCTTACCAACAAACGAGCATTCATTTCTCTTACAACCCAATCTATAAACATATTGAACATCTATTGTGACATCACACATCCCTGTCTTAGGCCTACTTTTACTGGGAAATAATCTCCCTCTCTCCTACATACTCTAACTTCTATGTGGCATAGAAGTTGTTAACAAGACAGATACAGCAAAGAGAGGCTTTATTAAGTACTTAAAGCATCATGTACATGAAACGTCGTATTAAATGTCTCGTTTTAATGTCTGTCTTTGAAACAAACTAGATGATAAGCTTCAGTTTCTAACTGCAGTGTAAATGAAAGAATTTTTAACACATATGAACCATTCCTTCCCGCGTTGCGTCCTCTTACAGTCACATGCAATAGACTGTATTCCAAAACACATATTTCGTAAAATAGCATTTTATGTGGGTCTAAGGAATCCACTAATAAGCGGCATTGTGCTGTTACGTGGTTAAAATCACGAATGTTTGCAAGCATAAATTATTTTATCTTAACTATTTTGTGTAGGGAAAGGGGTGAGTTTTTTTTTTTTTTTTTTTTTTGGGGGGGGGGTTATAATGTCTTCAGCTTAGTTTGAAATTTAACATAACTCCGATGTTGGACTTTAAATATTAAGGTCCAACATCGTTACTCGCTTCTTGGTGCCGAAAAATCTCTGCTGTCGGTGTGGCTGTTAAATTCATGCTCAGTTTGACGTTCAGGTGGAATAGTTGAAATAGGTAGAACAGTTTAATCAAGTGTTATGTGGGCAGCAGTGGTGCTGTGTGTCAACTAGTCAAGTATCAGCAGTTCGATCCCTCGGCGGACCTACATTGTTTACCTCCCGCTCACAGCAGGTCTGAAGTACATGAGATCGTCTAACATGCTCCATGGTGACTAGAATCCTAACTCTGAAGCACTTACACCGAAACATTTTCATTCTTTAAAACGAAATTGTTCGCCCAGATATTGTTGCTTCAGAATTCTTGTGTTAGGCACTTCAAAGACTCGTGGTCGTTTTGTTTACATTTCTCTCCCGGTTTCTTGGGTGGTGTGGCTACAAATGTGACTGGTGTAACTGTAGGTATGGCTTGAGGTGTAGATGGTGGGGATTTAGGTGCCGCTAATGTGGCCGCAAGTGTAGTTGGTGTAGCTGCAGGTGTTGGTGAAGATGTAACTGGTGGTGTTGCTGCAGGCTTGGCTTGTATGGTCTGGATCCTGGTGATGTTTCTGCTGGTGGTGTTTCCGGATCCTGGTGATGTTTCTGCTGGTGGTGTTTCCGGATCCTGGTGATGTTTCTACTGGGGGTGTTTCTGGCTCCTGGTGGTGTTTGTTTCTACTGGGGGTGTTTGTTTATCCTGGGGGGTTGGCTTCTGCTGATGGTGTTTCTGGCAGTGTAACTAGATGTGCTGTGGTGTTGACACTTGCCTTGTGTTCAAGGTTCACCCTATTTCCTGCTAAGACAAGACTTCGCAACACACACACACACACACACACACACACACACACACACACACATGACCTTGCCACAATCTTTAAACAAATGAAAAAAATAATTATGTAAATTGTTAATCGAAAACAGTCTTTTGGATTTAGCTTTCCAGAATTTATTAAAAAAAAAACTCTGGCTAGAATAAATTGTGACTGAGCTCTCAGAAAGACACAAGCATCGGCACTAAGTGATTATCTCTCTTGAGTTAAATAAACGTAACTTTCGATTGCGCTGAGTTTTTGCAAAAGCTGTGCCACCAATTTAAAAAAATGACGCTGATCATCATCGTGTGACCCATACGGATTTAACGCCCTATAAATGCATTAAAATGCAAATAAAATTATATAAAATGCAATAAATGCAATATAAGGTAATAAAAAGGTGAAGGCAATGAAATCGACGAGAAGAGAGGAAAATAAAGCAAGCGCAAAAAGAGAAGAGAATAGAAAGGGAGGAAAGGAAGGGAAAGAAATGAGAGAAAGAATCACCACCTCCTAAAAATCAAATCTTTACTCAGTTTTAGTAGATTTTACTGATAAAGCTCTAAATAAAAATATAAAATTTATACCACTGGCTATGAACAAATTTTATTTAATCCCTGATAACCATACGCTGTTTTAGGTTATTAAAACCTCTTAAGTTTTACGAAACTTACAAGTTTATAGATCAAAACCTTAATAAAAACTCAGGCAACATTTTGAAAAACGACGTGTGGATCTAAGAATAAACACAAGTGGCACTATGGCACTTTTAAACACATTCTGACAGTCAAGAAAAATTCCTCTATAAAATAAAATTGGACAGTTTAAGAGGGTGGCTGAAGGTCGCGCGTCAGACCACACGTTACGTCCTAAGTCCCGGCTTAATCCACTGGACCGCGGCCAAGTGAAGCAATAGAGCCGAGGTAAAATGGAGAGCTTATTGTGTTTCCCACTAGAGGATCCCGAGTGCCAGGCTCAAGCGGCAGCGGCAGCCTCTACTGAATTGCTGTGTCACACACCAGCCGCTACAACTTCACCGACGCAAGATATAATTGTCACCACAAACATACCTTGTTAACCCACATCTGAAGGACGTGTAAATATATTATCAAAAAATACGGAATTTAGTGTCGCCTGGGCAATGACCTCAAGAGTGTAACAGGACACGAACAATACACCAAGGTCTAGATAAACATTACTCTTAATGACAGGTGTCAGGTGTAAACAACACCAGTGTGTCAAGATGAGAAAAAACAGAATATTAATTTCAGTATATTACCTGGAGTTTACCTGGAGAGAGTTCCGGGGGTCAACGCCCCCGCGGCCCGGTCTGTGACCAGGCCTCCTTAGGTCAGTGTCCCAGGATGCGACCCACACCAGTCGACTAACACCCAAGTACCCATTTTACTGATGGGGAACATAGACAACAGGTGGAAAGAAACACGTCCAATGTTTCTACTCTGGCTGGGAATCGAACCCAGGCCCTCACCGTGTGAAGCGAGAGCGTTAACCACCAGGCCACCAGAGCCCTATATAAACACTGATCCACCTTTAAAGATTTACTTACGGAATTAACACTTTAAATACTGGTCAGCCTAATTTATAACATACGTACATAACAATGGTTATAAATGACCATAATTTTTAAAGGGGTGGACCGGTAAGCCAGCGGAAGGCCTCGGTCAGATGACCAAAAGCTCCAAAGGCGGGTCATCATCTGACTAAGACCCGCGTCAGGAAACATTTGTCCTGTTTCCTGACGAACCTTACCTAACCTAACCTAACATACGTACACAAACGAAAACTTACACCATGAAAATATTCTTCTGAAATATAATCCGGAGATCTACGAACACAGTATGTTTATACAAGACGTGGCATATTCACACGTACATGCACCGAGAGGTGCATCTCTCAAACATTCCTGATTATTGTGGACCATGTGAGATGCAGCCTTAAGAAGCACCTGAGTTGCCTTGTCTCCTAATAACATGTTAATTTTTTCATAATTACTATCGCATTTGCTTTGTTTACTTTCGTAAGGTGAAGTCTAGGATCTTTCCTTAATTCATGGTATAACTTAACAAATCTTTGATAATAATTGAGTTTCCATTTGGGAACCCGAATTTTTTCTAGGTAATGAGAGTTTTTAATTCTACACGCGAAGATTAATTTTTTTTTTAATATTTCACTGCACGGGAACTGCTAAACAGTGTGGATTTTTCAACAATGCGTAGATTTTAAGATAAGGGTAATGTGAAAACTGCGTCACAAAGTGGAACTGGAACTTGAACTTGGGAAATCTACTCTGAAACTAACGAAGTTTAAGTTTCAGGGCCCGTTATCCCGGAGGGGCCGCAGAAGCAATTTTAGTCCACATTGCTTAATAAACTGGAGTCTACTATATGAGAAGGGGTTGTGAAGGGCTCCCATCTCTATAACAGTTCAAGACTTAAGGCCCAAAAAATGTAAGTCCGCCACTTCTGAACTTATTTGTAAAAACGCCAAGCACTTTGGGTTTATAAATATTTAAACTGTATTAGCATCATGATTAAAAAAATGATGAGAGAAGGAAAATACTCTTCAGCATCGTAAAAAAAAACTTATGCTATGTTTGCCAGATTTTCTTCAATTGATATAGCCAGCCATGACCTTCCCTAAAATTTTATCATGGCCCCCAGTTTGAAAACCACAGGTGTAGGCCTTTTCAATTTCGGGCTTAGGATATAAGGCCTAGTCACTTGAGATATTACTGAAGAAAATGTCACGCAACACTAAAGCCAGAATATTTTATTTTCTTTGAGAACTCGCCGATGTCAACATTTTTATTATAAGACCAAATTAAAACTGGACCTTTTTTTTTTTGCCGCTGATATAAACATTTCCAAATATATGTTTTTTTAAATATATAAATTTGAAAGTGTTTGGCTAACGATTACAGTTCATTTACTTCTTTTATTTCCAATATTTAGCCTTTCTATACTTCATTAATGAAAGACATTTTCAAATGGTCATTTAAAGCCTTTGAAAATGGCTCAGTAAAACTTGTAATGCATCTGGCTTTATTTTAATATTTAAAGTGTCTTTATATCTCATTAATTCTTCGTTGTCATAAAGTATTCCAGGTCAAATGTGATTTTTTTCAATTTTAGTCCCAAACCCCCGATGGTTCGATCGTAAAAAACGAAAAAAATTGTACGACATGAATGAGAAAAATAGGAATTTACAAAGAAAACTCTTTCCGAAAGTGTCTGGTTCTGCTCTCCTGACAAACTAAGGGTCAAAACAAGCCTCCTGAAGCCTAAGTCGATTTCTTTCATACCCTTTTATGTAAATTTTTCGATTTATATTGTTTATGCTCGGTTAGACTTGTTTAAAAAAAAATAACTACGACATACCATAACGCAAAAATATTACTGTTTGACAAATAATAGGTAATAAATATTACTGTGACAGTTAACAGGTAACATATAATACTGTGACAGTTAACAGATAACAAATATTACTGTGACAATTAACAGGTAATAAATATCACTGTGACAATTAACAGGTAATAAATATTACTGTATGACAATCAATAGGTAATAAAGAACTTTTAAACGTGAACAAAAACGTGAACAAACAAAAAATGCGAACCCAGTAAGCTGTGTGTACAATACCACCGAGGTCTCATCAGGAATTGAACCGCGAGGGCGTTGACCCCCGGAAGAGACCACAGGTAACTAAACACAATCTACAGGAAAGGAAGGGGGTGTAAAAGAGGTTTTGAGTTCTAGGGTATTGGACATCCAACAAGCTGGAAGCCTATCCAACAAGGGTGTTGGATAGGCGTCGAGGCAAGTGGTTTTTATGATCTGACGTGCTGTTGGAGTGTCAGCAGTGTAACATTTATGAAGGTAATCAAGGAAACCGGTAAGCCGGACTAGAGTCCAGGAGGTGGGAAGTATAGTGCCTGCACTCTGAAGAAGGGGATGGGTTGTTACGATATATAGAGTCGTCTGAAGTGTAATGCTGACAAGCTTCTGGCAAAACAGTGATTGAGTGACAGTAAAAATGTTTTCATTGTCGGGTCACCCTACCTGAGTGGGAGACGGCTGGTGCATTACAGAAATAAAACCTTTCTTGAAAGTGTCACAGTCACACATTCGACGTCTAGGCCATAGAAGAATACTAATTTATTAGCAGGAGTCGAAAAAAGTACTATAGGAGCCTGGTATCATGAGGATGTATGTTCTGTGAGCAGAGGTAGGTGGTTGTAAGCGAGACAAGGCGGTTGTGAGGGAGAGTAGGATGTTGTGAGCCAGAAGGGGCTGTGAGTAGTGTTTGGTGGTTGAGAACGGGGGTAGGTGGCTGTGAAGGTGGGAGGGGTGACAGTGTCGTGTAGCAGTGAGTGGTAGAGGAAGGGTGAGAGCATAGAAAGCTTCCCAGTTTTACGAGGTCGCTGCTCCTGCTATACCTGCATATTGTCATTGTTTTCAGAGAATATTGTTAGTTTACTTGATGGAGAGAGAACGATGAGGTGGGGGTGAGGTGGATGGAATGTGACCTGGGGGTGAGGTGGTGTTGAAGTATGTACTCAGCTTATTAAGGACTGAGGTGGTGCTGAGGCTGGAACGACCCGAGAGCAAGGTAGGAGGAGAGGCGAGGTCAAGGTAGAAGTGGGTTGGTAAGGCGGAGGAAAGAGAGAGAGCACCTCAGGACAGGTGAGGTGAAGGAAGGAGGGCAACACTAAGCTGGAACACTCGACCAAAACTTCTACCACTTGATCTTATATCACATAAGCTTTACTGTGACCTAAATAATCCCCATTTTTGCTCCTTGCAGTACTCCAGGAGTTGAACTTCGGTATGTCTAGCCGAAACTCAGCACCAGACAGTCTATTGCACTTGTATGATATACGTATTAGTTTTTTTAGTTGCATGGAAACTTGTCATTTCTTGTCTATTGCTTGAGACAATTATTCAGTTCCACGATTTCGTTATAAAAGAATAGACATTTATAGGCAAACTGGGGAGCCATTATATATTTTTATAGGCCATAAGAAGAATGACAAGAATGGAGAGAGGTAGGACTGGAATAAGGTAGTGCAGTGAAACATGTGGATAAACAGGAAGAGAATGATTAAGTTGCATGACACTGGGTGGGTTTTAAGGTTTGGTTTTTTGTCAAAGTGACGATATATTGTTCGATATATTGTTCCAGCCACATCTGTGGTGTGTATACGTTTTGGGGGGAACACTATGTCTTGTATACATCTGAAATAAATATTCAGTATATTCGTAAAACACCTTCAGGACTTTTGACTTATGGCTGCAATCCTTGTGCAATATACAGTAACAAAAATATATTATCAAAAAAAATTGCAGTGTGTGCGGAACGTATTGAACGTGTGTTATATTTGCAAATTATATACAGACTCCCTGCAATATATCATTTATCCGCAAAATGTCTACAGCTAGATTTGGGATCTGATTATTTGACAGTGTGTGCAGGTTCGAATCATGCTGAGATAATGTTTGTAAATAATTTCGTCCGTTTGCAAATTGTGTGTGTGTGTATGTGTATATATATATATATATATATATATATATATATATATATATATATATATATATATATATATATATATATATATATTTTTTTGTGTGTGTGTGTGTGTGTGTGTAGGTAGTAGGTTGGTAGACAGCAACCACCCAGGGAAGTACTACCGTCCTGCCAGATGACTGTGAAACAGAAACCTGTAACTGTTTTGCATGATGGTAGGATTGCTGGTTTCTTTTTCTCTCATAAACACGCTAGATAACAGAGATATCTTGCTACTCCAACTTACACTTTGGTCACACTTCACAGACATGCACATGCATATATATATACATACATATAGGTTTTTCTCCTTTTTCTACATAGCTCTTGTTCTTCTTTATTTCTTCTATTGTCCATGGGGAGGTGGAAAAGAATCTTTCCTCCGTAAGCCATGCGTGTCGTATGAGGCGACTAAAATGCCGGGAGCAATGGGATAGTAACCCCTTCTCCTGTAGACATTTACTAAAAAAGAGAAGAAGAAAAACTTTATAAAACTGGGATGCTTGAATGTGCGTGGATGTAGTGCGGATGACAAGAAACAGATGATTGCTGATGTTATGAATGAAAAGAAGTTGGATGTCCTGGCCCTAAGCGAAACAAAGCTGAAGGGGGTAGGGGAGTTTCGGTGGGGGGAAATAAATGGGATTAAATCTGGAGTATCTGAGAGAGTTAGAGCAAAGGAAGGGGTGGCAGTAATGTTGAATGATCAGTTATGGAAGGAGAAAAGAGAATATGAATGTGTAAATGCAAGAATTATGTGGATTAAAGTAAAGGTTGGATGCGAGAAGTGGGTCATAATAAGCGTGTATGCACCTGGAGAAGAGAGGAATGCAGAGGAGAGAGAGAGATTTTGGGAGATGTTAAGTGAATGTATAGGAGCCTTTGAAAAAAGTGAGAGAGTAATTGTGGTAGGGGACCTGAATGCTGAAGTAGGAGAAACTTTTAGAGAGGGTGTGGTAGGTAAGTTTGGGGTGCCAGGTGTAAATGATAATGGGAGCCCTTTGATTGAACTTTGTGTAGAAAGGGGTTTAGTTATAGGTAATACATATTTTAAGAAAAAGAGGATAAATAAGTATACAAGATATGATGTAGGGCGAAATGACAGTAGTTTGTTGGATTATGTATTGGTAGATAAAAGACTGTTGAGTAGACTTCAGGATGTACATGTTTATAGAGGGGCCACAGATATATCAGATCACTTTCTAGTTGTAGCTACACTGAGAGTAAAAGGTAGATGGGATACAAGGAGAATAGAAGCATCAGGGAAGAGAGAGGTGAAGGTTTATAAACTAAAAGAGGAGGCAGTTAGGGAAAGATATAAACAGCTATTGGAGGATAGATGGGCTAATGAGAGCATAGGCAATGGGGTCGAAGAGGTATGGGGTAGGTTTAAAAATGTAGTGTTAGAGTGTTCAGCAGAAGTTTGAGGTTACAGGAAAGTGGGTGCGGGAGGGAAGAGGAGCGATTGGTGGAATGATGATGTAAAGAGAGTAGTAAGGGAGAAAAAGTTAGCATATGAGAAGTTTTTACAAAGTAGAAGTGATGCAAGGAGGGAAGAGTATATGGAGAAAAAGAGAGAGGTTAAGAGAGTGGTGAAGCAATGTAAAAAGAGAGCAAATGAGAGAGTGGGTGAGATGTTATCAACAAATTTTGTTGAAAATAAGAAAAAGTTTTGGAGTGAGATTAACAAGTTAAGGAAGCCTAGAGAACAAATGGATTTGTCAGTTAAAAATAGGAGAGGAGAGTTATTAAATGGAGAGTTAGAGGTATTGGGAAGATGGAGGGAATATTTTGAGGAATTGTTAAATGTTGATGAAGATAGGGAAGCTGTGATTTCGTGTATAGGGCAAGGAGGAATAACATCTTGTAGGAGTGAGGAAGAGCCAGTTGTGAGTGTGGGGGAAGTTCGTGAGGCAGTAGGTAAAATGAAAGGGGGTAAGGCAGCCGGGATTGATGGGATAAAGATAGAAATGTTAAAAGCAGGTGGGGATATAGTTTTGGAGTGGTTGGTGCAATTATTTAATAAATGTATGGAAGAGGGTAAGGTACCTAGGGATTGGCAGAGAGCATGCATAGTTCCTTTGTATAAAGGCAAAGGGGACAAAAGAGAGTGCAAAAATTATAGGGGGATAAGTCTGTTGAGTATACCTGGTAAAGTGTATGGTAGAGTTATTATTGAAAGAATTAAAATTAAGACTGAGAATAGGATAGCAGATGAACAAGGAGGCTTTAGGAAAGATAGGGGGTGTGTGGACCAGGTGTTTACAGTGAAACACATAAGTGAACAGTATTTACATAAGGCTAAAGAGGTCTTTGTGGCATTTATGGATTTGGAAAAGGCGTATAACAGGGTGGATAGGGGGGCAATGTGGCAGATGTTGCAGGTGTATGGTGTAGGAGGTAGGTTACTGAAAGCAGTGAAGAGTTTTTACGAGGATAGTGAGGCTCAAGTTAGAGTACATAGGAAAGAGGGAAATTATTTCCCAGTAAAAGTAGGCCTTAGACAGGGATGTGTGATGTCACCGTGGTTGTTTAATATATTTATAGATGGGGTTGTAAGAGAAGTAAATGCGAGGGTCTTGACAAAAGGCGTGGAGTTAAAAGATAAGGAATCACACATAAAGTGGGAGTTGTCACAGTTGCTCTTTGCTGATGACACTGTGCTCCTGGGAGATTCTGAAGAGAAGTTGCAGAGATTGGTGGATGAATTTGGTAGGGTGTGAATACAGGAAAGAGTAAGGTTATGAGGATAACAAAAATATTAGGTGATGAAAGATTGGATATCAGATTGGAGGGAGAGAGTATGGAGGAGGTGAATGTATTCAGATATTTGGGAGTGGACGTGTCAGCAGATGGGTCTATGAAAGATGAGGTGAATCATAGAATTGATGAGGGGAAAAGAGTGAGTGGTGCACTTAGGAGTCTGTGGAGACAAAGAACTTTGTCCTTGGAGGCAAAGAGGGGAATGTATGAGAGTATAGTTTTACCAACGCTCTTATATGGGTGTGAAGCATGGGTGATGAATGTTGCAGCGAGGAGAAGGCTGGAGGCAGTGGAGATGTCATGTCTGAGGGCAATGTGTGGTGTGAATATAATGCAGAGAATTCGTAGTTTGGAAGTTAGGAGGAGGTGCGGGATTACCAAAACTGTTGTCCAGAGGGCTGAGGAAGGGTTGTTGAGGTGGTTCGGACATGTAGAGAGAATGGAGCAGAACAGAATGACTTCAAGAGTGTATCAGTCTGTAGTGGAAGGAAGGCGGGGTAGGGGTCGGCCTAGGAAAGGTTGGAGGGAGGGGGTAAAGGAGGTTTTGTGTGCGAGGGGCTTTGACTTCCAGTAGGCATGCGTGAGCGTGTTTGATAGGAGTGAATGGAGACAAATGGTTTTTAATACTTGACGTGCTGTTGGAGTGTGAGCAAACTAACATTTATGAAGGGGTTCAGGGAAACCGGCAGGCCGGACTTGAGTCCTGGAGATGGGAAGTACAGTGCCTGCACTTTGAAGGAGGGGTGTTAATGTTGCAGTTTAAAAACTGTAGTGTAAAGCACCCTTCTGGCAAGACAGTGATGGAGTGAATGATGGTGAAAGTTTTTCTTTTTCGGGCCACCCTGCCTTGGTGGGAATCGGCCGGTGTGATAATAAATATATATATATATATATATATATATATATATATATATATATATATATATATATATATATAACGTCTTCGAAAGTTTCCTTCCACATTTTGGGTTTATTTTGAATGTGTAGAAATGCAGTGATGACATTTTAATACTCTTATTTTTTATTTACAGATGACACGAGTGACGTAAGGTGTTACACGCTACCAGTCAACGCTACCAGTCAACGCTACCAGTCAACGCTACCAGTCAACGCTACCAACGTTAAAAAAAGAGGTCAGACAAGCTAGTGTATATACAATTTTATCGCCATTATTTAAAACTTGGTATATTGTGCCCCTAATTTCCAATACATTTATTGTATATTGATCAATCTGACGGTTAACATCGTTTATATTCGTGTGTTAACTTTATCTAAGCGATAAAACAATGCTTATGTTTTCACACATTGATAATACAAACCTTAAATTTTCACACAAGGGAAATTCAAAGGTAATAACTAGAGCTTATTACAACGATATAAACGATAGTTTCACGCACGCGCACGCACACGCACGCACACACACACTGGCGATAATTAGGTGCCATGACATCGTGGCAGAATACGAGCGATATTCCCACAGCGAATGATGCCGGTGATATTTCGGGATGAGATCATTAACGTCAAGATGAAGTGGCGGAGTGAGAGTGTTGGTGAGCCCGTGGACAGGGTAAACACTGCCAGACGAGGCGCTCCCAGTCCCATTGTTCCTCAGTCCAAAATTCAACGTTGGTGTATCACCACGTAGATTTAAGCATATCTTTCAATAAAACTTTTTTCTGCGGGGGGGGGGGTGAAGTAAGTTAACTATTTTGCCAGTTCTTCTTTCAGCACACCGGCCGTATCCCACCGAGGCGGGGTGGCCCAAAAGGAAAAACGAAAGTTTCTCCTTTTACATTTAGTAATATATACAGGAGAAGAGGTTACTAGCCCCTTGCTCCCGGCATTTTAGTCGCCTCTTACAACACGCATGGCTTACGGAGGAAGAATTCTGTTCCACTTTCCCATGGAGGTAAGAGGAAATAAACAAGAACAAGAACTAGTAAGAAAAACGGAAGAAAACCCAGAGGGGTGTGTATATATATGCTTGTACATGTATGTGTAGTGTGACCTAAGTGTAAGTAGAAGTAGCAAGACATACCTGAAACCTTGCATGTTTATGAGACAGAAAAATGGACACCAGCAATCCTACCATCATGTAAAACAATTACAGGTTTTCGTTTTACACTCACTTGGCAGGACGGTAGTACTTCCCTGGGCGGTTGATGTCTACCAACCTACTACCTAGGATTTTGCCAGTTATAGCAATAAAAAAAAAGTTTTGACGTGGTAGAAAATGGGAACCACGGTGATGACCACAAAACCAACGCTATGGCTCGTGTCAACGTTGCTTTTTCAACGGACTTGATTAGTAGAAAAAACTGTTCCTTTAGGAGGATGAGCTGCTGAAATTTGCTATTCTCTTTCTGTTGTTGTGTTCTTGTAGCCTCGGTAAACACCATTTGCTTTGACAATCTTTTGTTAACTTCCCATGATTTTCCAAAACACGACCCCTGACTTTCAAACTTCCTCAACATCACTTTACGTAAACATATCTCTAAAGATAAACAAAAGCATGAAAAAGAAATCAGCAGGTTCAGTTCAATGGCCCTTAATGGCGCTGTTTTGTTTACGGAAGACTTAACAGCAACAGAAATAATGTAAATAGCGGATTTTAAGAGAAGAAATTTGGCCCCGGCAGTTACAGATGCATTTACTGTATTTCTCTCATTTATCAGGTATATCTTTCTTATCATATTCCATGATCATTACCTGTTATCCATAATTTTAATACTACAATTGAGGATTTTTCGTAAAGGGCAATTATATTTTTTTCTGTATCAAAGCTGGAACATCATTTATAGTTTTCGAAGCTATCAATCATTAATTAATCTTGTGATTGAAAAACAGAATATAGTCAACTCTTCCAAACGAGTTTCGTTAAAAACAATTCAAATCTATTTACCACTTGCGGTGTCCGGCGATAAACGCTCAGACTTGTTACTTTCTTTCCTAGAGTACGGCGAAAAAAAAAATAGAATGCATTACTGGTAAGCAGGAAGCATCAGTGAAGTGAGATCTCACTTTATTGATGCTTCCTGCTCACTAGTAATGCATACTATTTATGGTCACCGTACTTGAGGAAAGAAAGTAACAAGTCTGAGCGTTTATCACTAAACAGCGCAAATGATAATAAACAGATCTGATTTTTTTTAACGCCACCTGGGATAACTACATGCGGAGTTTATGCAGTAGTAGAAGTGAGCTGCATAGGACCGAGATCAAAACAACTGTGAGACCGGGAAAAAAGGCACATGGATAGCAGTGACCCAGAACTCCACCCACACGACACACTGTACTGGTCTCGACTCTGTGCACCTCGCTAACACCACTATATGAACTCTATGGTTATCTCTACATGAATGAAGAAATTAATCATGGAGAAATGTTTCCTTCAAAATGTCCAAATACTACACGTGTCTTATTTCTCATTTGTCAGTATTTTATACCATGTCTTACCCTAAAATTAATATAAGTTTTTTTTTTGAAAGCTGATGACAGTCTTTGCCAATTCTGTGCAGATATATATACCAAGTTGAACCAACACAAGACTTACTGTCTCGCCGCTCTGACACTGGTCAACAAAGGTTTCGGTTCACGCTTAAAAAAAAAAACACGTTTCTAACTAATTCTGGGACGCTGAAAATTCATGTCTGTCTATTAGCGAATTGTTTTTGTTAATAAGCATCAGCTTATATCACACGCTGATGCTTCCCTCTGTATTTACGTGTCTGGTTCTGGGTGTGAAGTGTGCGTGATCCTGCAGAGGATGGATGGGTTTGGGATTAGGGTCGAGGTTTAACAGGACTTTGGACAATGAGCGGGTTTAGAGGTACGAGGGATGGGGATTTCGAGGAAAGGAGTAAAATAGGTTTCATTTGCATATATGCAGGGAGAGTAGGTATCAATTTTCGTATGTAAAGGGTAGGAAGAGTATTAAGAAATTTGCTGGACCTGAATTGATAAATTTTGGGTGGGATGAATTTTGGATGTTGAGAATGCGGTACGATATTTAGCTTTTCAAGAAAAGTCGATTAAGGGTTGGTAGTAGTGGTGAGATTTGGGATCGGGAAGTTTAAGGACTTGGATTTAGACTCTTGGATGTAGGAAGGAATTTTATTGTAAGGGACTCACGAGGGTTGGGGCGATTAGCGGGTGGATGGATACAGGTGGAAGTATGAGCGAAAGTGGATGGTAGATACAGGGTGGGAATAACCTTGTATAATGACTGTTGTCTGCCACTGAACTGTGTACGTGATTAGCATTTTCTGTCTCCCATGACATTTGTTAGTTTGCTCATGATGAGTCATTGCTTTATTCTATTAACTGGCCCATATAATCTTACTTTTGCCCTAATTCTCTTTTTTTTTTCTAACCTTTCTAATTCAGTATCGGAAAAACTTTTTTCCCGAATATCAGGAACTACTCTTTCTAGATCAATGTCTTCTGAAAGTTACCTATTACTGTGGCTGGGAACATTCTACCTAATACCACTGCACGAATATCTCTACGAAATATTGCATCTGGATATGTATTAAATGTTCTCTCCTTGAACCTTTTTTTACCTGATACTATCAATTTAACCTTTTACATCGAATTCTGTCTATTGAAATTTCTGAACAAAACACTGCGATTTTTTCCCCTCTAATATTATCAAGTGGTACTTTGCTGTATTATTATTATTATAATCAAGGGGAAGCGCTAAACCCGTAAGATTATACAGCGCCTATGGGGGGATGTAGAAGGTTTAATTCAGGGAACTGGAGCACAGATCCAATTCCCTAGATCAAGAGTCCCTCACCAGTAGTAAGGAACCTCCCTCGAGGGGTACTTAACTGTAGTAGTCTCATTTGGAACCTTATCTACAAAATAACTCTTGGGTTCAATAAAACAGAGAAACACGTATTCTGTATCAACATGTTCGATAATCTACATAATAAAACATGGACTGAAGAGACAACATAGTCATCTCTCTTTTCTGTCCGACACTCCCAGAATAACATGGAATTATATATGGCCAATGTTTATTGCGGGAAGAGTAAGATGCGTGCGCAGTGGTCGTGATTTAACAGTGAGGGTACAAGTGTAGAGCAAACCCACGTTTTCCTCACATAAAAGACGACGTGCCAACACTTCGCGATGAATCTGTGCCAAGAAGCGAGAGGAGACACTACCAGCTGAGTCAGTGGCACTCTACCGAGCCACTAATAGTACTCCACTACCGGGACAACTTTCCTGGCAATGTATACTGTTCTCGGCACTCACCACTCTAGGCACTCCTCCAGAATACCTAGCTTGTACTGGCACTACCGCTACACAACTAGTAGTACTGCCACCTCTAGCGTATTACGACAACACAAGCGGTGTCATCATAACACCTCCTTCCTACAATGTGACTCAAAACACGACTAATACACTCAAACACATTTATGCTCCGAGGACAGGAGCTGCGATTGTAACCAGACTTTCTCCATAGCTCTTTGCTTACTTGGGTGTCGAACATGGGACCTTCCGGTTTTGAGTTAAATACTCCCAACGTTAAGTTACAAGTTACATGCACAATAGTGACACTATACCAGAGCCACACTATTTACATCGTACAATAAGTAAATAAAACGAATTATATATGAACGTGCACAACACACGCCATATCCACAAGGAATGAGCAATTTAAGACATACCACACCTGTTCTGTTCTAGATTCGCCGGTATAATCGCCCGGCCCGGGCCTTTTCCAAGAGGTGGCCCGACTTTGGCTCCCTGTCGCGGGAGTGTCTCGGACTAATGTCTGCCATGGGAGGAGGTACAAGTACCTCCTCTGGGACCAGCTGTCCCCAGGCCTAGCGATGGTTCAACGAACTGCAGTGGCAGTCTTGAGACGGGGGATGAGTGTATCTTCAAAACTGTAGTGAATAAAATTAATGGTAATGCTAAGACGTATTGAATTCATCTCTACAAGATTGTAGCAAATAAAACTGGCTGGCTCACACACCAATGAGACAATGTTAAACTAAGGGAAACTGAAGTCAGAATTCCAGTATAGAAAAGTTATAGATTGCCTAGAAAATATATTCGAATAGTAATCTAAGATTTTTATAGTAAAGGGCAGTGCTAAACCCTTAAGGGGTGGTAGCGGTGGTGCTAATGGAAGTAGGCTAATAATAGTAGTTGAAGTAGTAGTATAGTAGTAACTGAGATATTTACAGAGCATCTCCATGTACCCTTAGGGAGATCATAGAATGCTTAAGAAATGGGAGAAACTCCGGCAGTCCAGAGAGGACATCCATCTCTTTCAGTTATAGACGTCATGTCTATCTTCAATCCATCATGACTCGGTAGAGTAAATAACGGACTCGAGTGAGTGCGCAGCGAACTGGAGCGAGTACATAGCGGAATCGAACAAAGACACAGCGTCATGTTACTGACTTGTATACCATATCTGTTAATGGGTCCAGGAATTGTCGCCCTCACGGTCCGGTCTCAGACCATGCCAATTAAATTACAAGGGAAATGCTACATGAAGAACAACTCTTAACGCAGTGGAAAGTAAAAATAAATACATTCTGAATGAAAGAAGAAATTGGAAAGATTTGACTGCCATCGTTCGTGTTTACGAGACAAATTTTAAGAGCACCAATCTTACCAAAGTATTGTTGTAGCAACGTATGTATGACTGCGTAATACCGGGGCTGTCCATAGGAACAATGTTTACCAAGTTTTAAGTTGAATGAAACCTTGAGATATATATGTCGTGCCGAATAGGTAAAACTGGTCAATTAGCAATAACTAATTTAAAATTAAATCCTTTCTAAAATTTTCTCTTATACGTTTAAAGATATATTTTTTAATTTATGTTAATATAAAAATTAATAATTTTGTACCAAAATAACCTTAGAAAACATACCTAACCTTATTATAACAAGCGCAACTTAATTTAGCCTAATCCAACTAAATGTATTGTAGATAAGTTTACAGTAATTTAATAATAAACAAACACAATGAAATATATTTTTCTCGTTGGGTTCAGAATGATTTTTGCAAAATTACTGCATACACAAATTTTCGCTTGCCGTATCCAGCAAGAAGGGCGTTGCTATTTAAGCCAAATTCGCTATTTTACCTATTCTGAAGACATTCATCTCTTAGAACTCCACCTCCTATAGTTTTTACACTACTCCAACACTCTACTACTACTCTTATTTACTCTAATTCACCACTAAATTAGCAATTCACAACTCCATCAGACAGCTCTCTACTTCACACACTGCACTTATAACTTGTACTATGTAAAAATCCAATGAAAGCAATGTATTTTTGTCCAGTCTTGTGTACTCCCACAAACACTACATACCACTGCACACTCCCACAAACACTACATACCACTGCACACTCCCACAAACACTACATACCACTGCACACTCCCACAAACACTACATACCACTGCACACTCCCACAAACACTACATACCACTGCACACTCCCACAAACACTACATACCACTGCACACTCCCACAAACACTACATACCACTGCACACTCCCACAAACACTACATACCACTGCACACTCCCACAAACACTACATACCACTGCACACTCCCACAAACACTACATACCACTGCACACTCCCACAAACACTACATACCACTGCACACTCCCACAAACACTACATACCACTGCACACTCCCACAAACACTACATACCACTGCACACTCCCACAAACACTACATACCACTGCACACTCCCACAAACACTACATACCACTGCACACTCCCACAAACACTACATACCACTGCACACTCCCACAAACACTACATACCACTGCACACTCCCACGAACACTACATGCCACTGCACACTCCCACAAACACTACATGCCACTGCACACTCCCACAAACACTACATGCCACTGCACACTCCCACAAACACTACATGCCACTGCACACTCCCACAAACACTACATACCACTGCACACTCCCACAAACACTACATACCACTGCACACTCCCACAAACACTACATACCACTGCACACTCCCACAAACACTACATACCACTGTACACTCCCACAAACACTACATACCACTGCACACTCCCATAAACATTCCATACCACTGTACACTCCCACAAACATTCCATACCACTGTACACTCCCACAAACACTCCATACCACTGCTCACTCCCACAAACACTCCATACCAATGAACATTCCCACAAACACTCTATACCACTGTACACTCCCACAAACTCCATACCACTGTACACTCCCACAAACACTCCATACCAATGAACATTCCCACAAACACTCTGTACCACTGTACACTCCCACAAACACTCCATACCATTGTACACTCCCACAAACACTCCATACCACTGTACACTCCCACAAACACTCCATACCACTGTACACTCCCACAAACACTCCATACCACTGTACACTCCCACAAACACTCCATACCACTGTACACTCCCACAAACACTCCATACCACTGTACACTCCCACAAACACTCCATACCACTGTACACTCCCACAAACACTCCATACCACTGTACACTCCCACAAACACTCCATACCACTGTACACTCCCACAAACACTCCATACCACTGTACACTCCCACAAACACTCCATACCACTGTACACTCCCACAAACACTCCATACCACTGTACACTCCCACAAACACTCCATACCACTGTACACTCCCACAAACACTCCATACCACTGTACACTCCCACAAACACTCCATACCACTGTACACTCCCACAAACACTCCATACCACTGTACACTCCCACAAACACTCCATACCACTGTACACTCCCACAAACACTCCATACCACTGTACACTCCCACAAACACTCCATACCACTGTACACTCCCACAAACACTCCATACCACTGTACACTCCCACAAACACTCCATACCACTGTACACTCCCACAAACACTCCATACCACTGTACACTCCCACAAACACTCCATACCACTGTACACTCCCACAAACACTCCATACCACTGTACACTACCACAAACACTACATACCACTGTACACTCCCACAAACACTCCATACCACTGTACACTCCCACAAACACTCCATACCACTGTACACTCCCACAAACACTCCATACCACTGTGCACTCCCACAAACACTCCATACCACTGTACACTCCCACAAACACTACATACCACTGTACACTCCCACAAACACTACATACCACTGCACACTCCCACAAACACTCCATACCACTGCACACTCCCACAAACACTCCATACCACTGTACACTCCCACAAACACTACATACCACTGTACACTCCCACAAACACTCCATACCACTGTACACTCCCACAAACACTACATACCACTGCACACTCCCACAAACACTACATACCACTGTACACTCCCACAAACACTCCATACCACTGTACACTCCCACAAACACTACATACCACTGCACACTCCCACAAACACTACATACCACTGTACACTCCCACAAACACTACATACCACTGCACACTCCCACAAACACTACATACCACTGCACACTCCCACAAACACTACATACCACTGTACACTCCCACAAACACTACATACCACTGTACACTCCCACAAACACTACATACCACTGCACACTCCCACAAACACTACATACCACTGTACACTCCCACAAACACTACATACCACTGCACACTCCCACAAACACTACTTACCACTGTACACTCCCACAAACACTCCATACCACTGTACACTCCCACAAACACTCCATACCACTGTACACTCCCACAAACACTACATACCACTGCACACTCCCACAAACACTACATACCACTGCACACTCCCACAAACACTACATGCCACTGCACACTCCCACAAACACTACATACCACTGCACACTCCCACAAACACTACATACCACTGCACACTCCCACAAACACTACATACCACTGCACACTCCCACAAACATTCCATACCACTGCACACTCCCACAATCATTCCATACCACTGCACACTCCCATAAACACTCTATACCACTGTACACTCCCACAAACATTCCATACCACTGTACACTCCCACAAACACTCCATACCACTGCTCACTCCCACAAACACTCCATACCAATGAACATTCCCACAAACACTCTATACCACTGTACACTCCCACAAACACTCCATACCACTGTACACTCCCACAAACACTCCATACCAATGAACATTCCCACAAACACTCTGTACCACTGTACACTCCCACAAACACTCCATACCACTGTACACTCCCACAAACACTCCATACCACTGTACACTCCCACAAACACTCCATACCACTGTACACTCCCACAAACACTCCATACCACTGTACACTCCCACAAACACTCCATACCACTGTACACTCCCACAAACACTCCATACCACTGTACACTCCCACAAACACTCCATACCACTGTACACTCCCACGAACACTCCATACCACTGTACACTCCCACAAACACTCCATACCACTGTACACTCCCACAAACACTCCATACCACTTTACACTCCCACAAACACTCCATACCACTGTACACTCCCACAAACACTCCATACCACTGTACACTCCCACAAACACTCCATACCACTGTACACTCCCACAAACACTCCATACCACTGTACACTCCCACAAACACTCCATACCACTGTACACTACCACAAACACTACATACCACTGTACACTCCCACAAACACTCCATACCACTGTACACTCCCACAAACACTCCATACCACTGTACACTCCCACAAACACTCCATACCACTGTACACTCCCACAAACACTCCATACCACTGTACACTCCCACAAACACTACATACCACTGTACACTCCCACAAACACTACATACCACTGCACACTCCCACAAACACTCCATACCACTGTACACTCCCACAAACACTCCATACCACTGTACACTCCCACAGACACTACATACCACTGTACACTCCCACAAACACTCCATACCACTGTACACTCCCACAAACACTACATACCACTACACACTCCCACAAACACTACATACCACTGTACACTCCCACAAACACTCCATACCACTGTCCACTCCCACAAACACTACATACCACTGCACACTCCCACAAACACTACATACCACTGAACACTCCCACAAACACTACATACCACTGCACACTCCCACAAACACTACATACCACTGCACACTCCCACAAACACTACATACCACTGCACACTCCCACAAACACTACATACCACTGTACACTCCCACAAACACTACATACCACTGTACACTCCCACAAACACTACATACCACTGCACACTCCCACAAACACTACATACCACTGTACACTCCCACAAACACTACATACCACTGCACACTCCCACAAACACTACATACCACTGTACACTCCCACAAACACTCCATACCACTGTACACTCCCACAAACACTCCATACCACTGTACACTCCCACAAACACTACATACCACTGTACACTCCCACAAACACTACATACCACTGTACACTCCCACAAACACTACATACCACTGCACACTCCCACAAACACTACATACCACTGTACACTCCCACAAACACTACATACCACTGCACACTCCCACAAACACTACATACCACTGCACACTCCCACAAACACTACATACCACTGTACACTCCCACAAACACTCCATACCACTGTACACTCCCACAAACACTACATACCACTGCATACTCCCACAAACACTACATACCACTGTACACTCCCACAAACACTACATACCACTGCACACTCCCACAAACACTACATACCACTGTACACTCCCACAAACACTACATACCACTGTACACTCCCACAAACACTCCATACCACTGCACACTCCCACAAACACTACATACCACTGTACACTCCCACAAACACTACATACCACTGTACACTCCCACAAACACTACATACCACTGCACACTCCCACAAACACTACATACCACTGTACACTCCCACAAACACTACATACCACTGCACACTCCCACAAACACTCCATACCACTGTACACTCCCACAAACACTACATACCACTGCACACTCCCACAAACACTACATACCACTGTACACTCCCACAAACACTACATACCACTGCACACTCCCACAAACACTACATACCACTGCACACTCCCACAAACACTACATACCACTGCACACTCCCACAAACACTACATACCACTGCACACTCCCACAAACACTACATACCACTGCACACTCCCACAAACATTCCATACCACTGCACACTCCCACAATCATTCCATACCACTGCACACTCCCATAAACACTCTATACCACTGTACACTCCCACAAACATTCCATACCACTGTACACTCCCACAAACACTCCATACCACTGCTCACTCCCACAAACACTCCATACCAATGAACATTCCCACAAACACTCTATACCACTGTACACTCCCACAAACACTCCATACCACTGTACACTCCCACAAACACTCCATACCAATGAACATTCCCACAAACACTCTGTACCACTGTACACTCCCACAAACACTCCATACCACTGTACACTCCCACAAACACTCCATACCACTGTACACTCCCACAAACACTCCATACCACTGTACACTCCCACAAACACTCCATACCACTGTACACTCCCACAAACACTCCATACCACTGTACACTCCCACAAACACTCCATACCACTGTACACTCCCACAAACACTCCATACCACTGTACACTCCCACGAACACTCCATACCACTGTACACTCCCACAAACACTCCATACCACTGTACACTCCCACAAACACTCCATACCACTTTACACTCCCACAAACACTCCATACCACTGTACACTCCCACAAACACTCCATACCACTGTACACTCCCACAAACACTCCATACCACTGTACACTCCCACAAACACTCCATACCACTGTACACTCCCACAAACACTCCATACCACTGTACACTCCCACAAACACTCCATACCACTGTACACTACCACAAACACTACATACCACTGTACACTCCCACAAACACTCCATACCACTGTACACTCCCACAAACACTCCATACCACTGTACACTCCCACAAACACTCCATACCACTGTACACTCCCACAAACACTCCATACCACTGTACACTCCCACAAACACTACATACCACTGTACACTCCCACAAACACTACATACCACTGCACACTCCCACAAACACTCCATACCACTGTACACTCCCACAAACACTCCATACCACTGTACACTCCCACAGACACTACATACCACTGTACACTCCCACAAACACTCCATACCACTGTACACTCCCACAAACACTACATACCACTACACACTCCCACAAACACTACATACCACTGTACACTCCCACAAACACTCCATACCACTGTCCACTCCCACAAACACTACATACCACTGCACACTCCCACAAACACTACATACCACTGTACACTCCCACAAACACTACATACCACTGCACACTCCCA